>NW_020885004.1:923827-1004327 GCF_003945725.1 Corapipo altera | reverse complement strand
CTCAAAGCGCGGGCGGCCAATCACGGCCGCGCCCGCGCCTCTGCCCCGCCCCCGGCGGGCCCCGCGGCCCCGCCCGGCCCGGGGCGCTGCGGACCCTGAGGGCGGGGAACCCGCTGCCGCCCGCCGCGCTCGGGGGGGACAGCTCCGGTTACAGTACAAGTTAAAAATTTAGAAAATATTGGTACTAGAGTTAATGACTACTGTTGTTGTTATTTTCCCCTCAAAATAATGGGCGCTTCAGCGGCGGCTAAAGAGAATTAGCTGAGCCGCTGCCGGGAGAAACAGTATCGCAAGCCTCCGTGTCTAAGTGGAGTTGTTAGACCGCAGATGTGGAACGACAGGGAAAAAACCACCACGAACTAAAGAACGGGCGAAATTAAGAAAGATGGGACTAGACATCAGGCTGTGTGTTAATCCCTCTCACCTGTTTGTAGCAGTTTTCACTGGCACCTGGGCTGTTTTACTGTAAATTTGGGGCTTTGGGATGATCCATATGCAGCAAGGCCTGGGAAATCAGGGAGATGGATTGTGTGTGAGATGCCCAGTTGCATCCAAATCTACACCGTGGTATCTGAGCTGGTGGACCCCAGTTGCCTGAGGCTATACAATATTTTGGACATCTCTAACAGCAGAGCATGGGGAGCACATTGGAAAGCATCATACTTTTAAGGCTGCTGTCTTGTGATGGAGGTAGTTCACACAGGCAGGATGTCTCCGCTATTTGCATGGTGACTGTAGGGAAAGGGCAGATGCCCCAAGCCCAGTCACCTCACCAGAAGCTGAAGAAGGCCAGCCAGGTGCTTCCATATAAATTCAACACTGCATAGGGCAGCCTCTAGTCGGACAAGATGTTACAGTCTGAGTCTGGAGCAATAGCTATGGGTAGATCATCTGTTCTCATGCTGCTCAGCAGATGTAGCACTGGGCAGAGACAGTACAGATGCTATACTGGTGAGCAGAGGAGAGTTGACAAGTGTACAAGCTCAGTGGGGGGGTTGCTGGGGTGAACATGCATCCCATAATCTTCCTGTGCCATAACTCTGCTCCTTCAGCTGAGTACTTGGAAGCTCCCACAGCAGGATCTTCAAGCAGCATTTTACCATTACAGCATGGGCTGCAAACCCTCCCTTCTCTAAGACAGATAATAGTTTGCCACCAGCTATCCATAAATTTGTCACTTCTCTTCTAGCCTACAGCAATGAATGATAACTGAGCATAAAAAGGCACAACATGATTCAGGCACCTCCTGAGTAGCAAAGCAGGTTACTGCAAACTATTCCTGACTGTTCCTCCTGCCTCTCATTTAATATTGTCTTCCCAGAATAGATAAAGTCAGGAAAATAAAATCCTCTCTAAACCTTCACAAAGTCCAAAAAGGCTGCATCAAACCCTGACACAAAAACCATAATGAAAAGCTCTGCTAATCAAACACACTGAAGTTTTTTACAACTGGTCCAAACAAATGCAGCAGCTGGTCCAAGACCTGCATTCAACCTCTAACATCAGTGGTTCTGGCAACAGCTGAGCAGAAGACACACTGTTTCCTCCACTTTGTGCTTCCAAGCAGGTCCTAGAGGATCAATGGAGAAACCTGAAGGAAAGGGATCAGCAGGGAGGGAAGTCTGTGTCACCCATGCGGGAAAGTCCCAGGCTACTCCAGAAGTTGTCACTCAAAGGGTAGGAAGAGAAAACCTGCATGGGAAAGGTCCTGTATTTTCACTGAAAGAGTGAAACATCCTTTTGCTATACCAATGTTGGCAAAATGAGGCAAAAACAGGAATAACAAGAACGTATTTCAGTGCATGCGTCAAGATTGTGACGAGGACTTACTGCTAATGCTGGAGAGCAAACACCTGGCTGGTTGTGTGCTTTCCCTGACGATATTCATTCCAAACTCCCTGCCCTTCACTCCTCACTGATGGTCACCAAATTGGGTATGTAACACCAAATAAAGCTGTTGAGATCAAGCCTGAAGAATACGGGCACTTTGAACAGAAGACCTAAGTGAAGGGCTCACACTTGTGAAGATTTGAAATGCTGACCCATCCACTGATAAGTGTCCTGAACAGAGACAATGAAAGGAATGGTAACTTTGGAAATCAGTCTAGCACCTGACACCTCATGAGCAAAGAAGCACCTTGCTGCACCACCTTAGCAGAAGATTTGACAGGGGTTTTAGGTACAACTCTCAAAGACCTGAGCACAGGGAACAGAGAAAAGACAGTTCATTCAAATATGTAAAGGAAGAATAACCATCAGCTGGACCAAGGAAGATTTAGGTGTCAGGCCAAGCTTTCTAGCAGTAAAACAGGGAAACAGTACACCAGACTACCAGAAGAATCAGGGAGTTTCCATCACTGTATGTTTTTGAAGAGGAATGTAGACAAACACAGAATAAACTTAGTAAGGTAACCATATCCATCTCTTAAGTTTTATACTGCTCATTACCACACTAACAACTTTTATTTTTTCTGCATTAGGTTGCTACTTTCTATGATTTTGTCAGACAGTGTCCAATTTTAAAATGAAAAGCTGATCATCTCTCTGTGCTTCAGAAGAACTCCCAGCTTTTATGAGCTAGGTACTCTTTTCTCTCTGTAGAGGTCTTGGCAACATTACTTTCTGAGGGTATGGGAAGGTGGAAAATAAAAGCTTGAACCCTTGTAAGAGTAGTCAACATTGTGTCATCACTGTCATCACTGTGGAGAGGTGGGCTGTCACACACTAAAAACAGCCTTTTGTCTGCATGGAAATTGCTTGTCAACTTCTTCCAGGATATCAGTCTATGCTGGGGAGTCCAACCTCTTCTGCATACAGAAGCTCTATTACAGACATGGATGGACAGAGAAGAGGACATACTACAGCTTTGAAGGAGGAAGAGAGCAAAGTAAAATGTGGATCCTTGATTGTGCAATTAGAACGAGTCTGTGAGGGACTTCAGAGGAATCTATCACTATTATCCACACACAAACAATAAAGTTGCCCTACTACAGTAGACTCTAATGTGAAAGCTGCTCAAACCCTCTAGAAATAGCTCTCAGTAACAACCATACCACTTTGCAACTGGTAGCCAAAACAGTGTACACAGTGCAATGACTGCTATCTTGTGTTTAGGAGATGGGCTCATGTCATCTTGATTTGCAGGTGCCACATCAGTGCAAATAAGGAACACTGAAAGCCCTGTGAAAGGATCTTTTTCATCTGAGCTGGTAAAACAGTTGGAGAAGTCTCATAACAGCAGTGCACCTCGTGACACCAACAGTTAACTATCTGGAAAGAAAACAATCCATATCCATTGCTGTCAAAGGCAGCCTTTTCCTTTGCAGAATTCTCTCCTGCCCAACACATGCAAACAAAATCCACTGTCCTTTCAAGCCTCGCTGAGCAAGAATGCACACAGCTCTTTCTGAATAGCATCAATGAGCAAAGCTATGTGTGAGCTACTTAGTGCTGATGGAATATCCCTGCACACATCACGTCCCAAGGCCAAAACACACACAAAGTTTGTTAGATCTTCCACAAGACCTGCTTCTTCCCTCTTGCCAACACTTGGGGTCCACCAAGTCTTCTAACAAAGTGAATGAAGCACCACTCCCCCTTGGAGCCTGTCCCACTGCTGATTCCTCAGCTGTTGGCAAGTTTACAAAAAACCAAACACATCAAGCTAGTTACATCACCTATACAAGGGCAGATGGAGCTGGGGCACACCCCTCTGAACCCAGAGAATTCTTTTCTTCTTCCCTTTGCATTCCAGGACTCCTCACTTCTCCTTAAACTTCTTTCATTACTTCTTTTTATGGCAGGAAAGAACTCCTGCTGCAGGTGTAGCCCAATGTGCTGTGTATCACTGCCTACAGGCACCACGGGGCACTGCAGAACCATCACGCTCCCTCTGCCTCGGCACACTCTGTCAAAGGCTCATTTACTCTGTAAGTACCATTACAGGCTTCCCACCCTGATGAAGCCTGTTCGCTTCCCCATCTCCTTTCTCTCTGTCTGATTTATCTAGCAGTCTATTGCTCTCGACTCCCCTTATCACTCATGGAGTTGACCACTCTTGGGACGTCCCTTCTTCCCAGCTTGACCACTGTCATGGACAAATCCAGGTGATAAAATGAATATCAACCCCTGCTCTCTCTTCTTTCCATCACCTATTTTAGTCTCTCCTGCAATAGGTTGGGAGTGAGTAATTTTTTATCAAGTTTATTGCATTGTTACCCAGGAAATACCAGCCATAAGGGTAAATGATTTGCTATCCAAAATGAATCTTTAAAGGTGCTGACACATATGTGCTTAAATGAGTTCCAGACGTTCTGAAATCCTCTGTACAGAGAACTCACTGCAGTCACAGGCACATTCACCTGTGCTTAAAAAGCTCAACATACATTTAACATAGTCCTGTCATAAATAGGCAGCGACACTTAAGGAAACTAGGAATAAGTAAGCCATGGCTGGAAAATTCCTTTTTGTTCAACAAAGTAGCAGCAGGCAAGATTTTAAGTAATCCCACATATAAAAAAGCACCGAGTATTTTTCCCATCATTACTGCCATCTTTCAACTATGTGAGAAAAACCAAGATACTTCTGGGGTAATTTTGAGCTGTACAGGCACAAGCTGTGGGAGGCAGGGAGAGAAATCTGTCTTGTCTGGAAGTATGAATTTTGGCTTGACCACTGGTTCCCAAAATGAGGCATGTCAAACTGATGTTTCATTACTTCACTTAAAATCCATTTTCAGGGTTCATACAGGAGTCAGTTGTGCTTGGAAAGCATTGAGCAAAGCTGGTGGTTTTGGTGATCACTGCAGCAAGGTTAAGCAGAAGGGCATGGGAACATCTTTGGAAAAGCATCTGCCAGTTCAAAATTTCAAAAGGTGAATCCACTGTTTTTTTCAAAGTATTTTTTGCCATAGGAAAAATTCTGTCTTATTTTTTTCTCTTTACGTAGAGGAATAAATCCGGTAAAGTATAAACATTTCTCCAGTCCTCTGCTATGAGACAAAGATGGGATAGCTGCATTTCCCTGTTCACAGGCAGGCATCCTTTACAGAGGCTGGTAGCATATGCTACCTGTGTTTAGGCTGTTTCACAAGTGGGTAGAATTTAATGAATCTCTCAGAAAAGATGTTGCTTTATGAAGAATTGCCTTAGAGAATTTTCCCAGTTACAGTTTCTGCACAGGATTTTTGTACATAGATTTATCTATAGTCACATCTTCATCCAAACCACACACTTGGCTGTGGCACAGAACATGCAGGTATTTCCTCTCGTTGGGTAAGCAATACTTCAAAATAGGCTCATCTTACAAGTCACTCTTCAGATCACTAAAACAAGGAATGGTGATTTCCTTTTTCATTATTTATTTCAATAAACGTATAATTAAAAAATGTTGTAATTTCAGCTTCAGGCAAAGGTGGGTGTTTGATCACTTTCTGATAGTGAAATAAATAGAAAACTATGCTCAACAAAAATCAATTTTCAGCTAAACAATTTCAAATTACAAGAAATGATTCTGCAGAATTTGAATGCAGAACTTAAGTAACTTAATGGCATCTCTTCAACATTTTATTACACAGATCTCCAACTCTTGTAGGTTAATGGGTGCCTGACTGAAAAACTGTCACATCTCTTTGTAAAACAAACAGTAGGTCATGCTCATTATTCACCTGCCAACTTCTGGGCTGACATTATAAGGAAATGAGGAGAAAATTTCCATCCCATTCTTGCAGTTACTCCTCTGTAGCAGAGTAAGAAAAGCCTCACACTAAGCTAATTACATAACCCACTTTTCTGAGCCCAATCAAATGATAAGACTAGTGATTCAGAATGAAAAAACGACATAAAACTAAATCAAAAGGAGAATTACATCTCTAGTAGCACTAGTGAAAGCACTAGAAAAGCACTGTGCCTTGCCTAGTGCTTTAATATATCCCACATTCTGACATTCCTGATACAAACCTTTGGGAAATGAGAATGAGCATCCACAAAAACTTCCTTAGGTTCAGTACTGTGTAATGTTCTCATGATGTTCTCTGCCCTGTTTGAAAGCTTCTCAGGAGTTAGTTACTACGGATCTCAAAACATTTCAGAAACCAAATAAATGCCTGTGACACACAGTCTTCAGGAAAAAAATATTTACATATACACGTGGTATCTAACTGTAGCATGGTTTTCTAGGTCAGTCAGCTTGTTAGACAGAACTGCGAGAGACTGGACTTTTTTTTCCCAGATCCAGGATTTCCAGTTTATAGGGTTTAGGTCTGGGCTTTGGTGAATTGGAATCTATCTAGGTAACTACTGCATCATATGGGTAGGCATGCCTCACAATACAAGGAGAACCCTAAAATCACAGATCTGTAATTGTACATAAACTCCCAATTCTAAAAATGCATGTATTTTCTGGACTGTGTAGTCACATAATGCCAGCTGAAGGATAAGCATGAGCTTGTACAGTTATGTTTTGGAATGCTCCAAGCCCAATTCTGAAGGAGATCTTCTATCTAGAATGTAAGAAAAGTTCCAATGGGTTTGGTTTTCATAAGAAAAGAAGCCTCAGCATGCTAGAACCTCCAGAGATTTGATATATTGTTCTGTATTGTATTACTAGGAGCTGGTGAGAAAATTAATGTATCAACAAGCCAAACACGTTGGTAGCAGCTAATAAGATCCCCCTTGTTCATGACCCTTGAGTCCTCGGTTTATTGCAAAAGCCTTGCACCTTAGCAAGTACACTGATGAAAATAAAAGAACTGGCACAGGACTGGGGGCAATGACACTGTGACAGCAAATTTGTCTCCAGGTCTGTCTTCAAGATAGCTTAGTCCACCAGATAAAAAAGCCTTTTTCTTATCCTTTTCCCAACTGAGTTTCTGCCCTTTAAAGTGATTCTCTCCAAGAACTGCTTCAATTTCCTGGAACTGCACAAAGCCTTCCAGCTTCATGGGTTCTCTCATCATCGTTACAATTCCACACCGCCCCCCTCAAGCCATAACCCAAAAATTGGAGAAAAAATTTCAGAAGCACCAAACTAATAATGCAATTAAATACTGTAACAGTCCCTTCTCTGAACAGAAAAAGCATCTACCAGAGAGAAGCACAAGCTGTGAAGAACTACTTGTAGAACTCACATGCAGATGTCTCTTCTGCAAGTTATGAGAATTTTCTCACTGAAGCCACTTAGCAAAATGGAAATGTTCCCTTGAGAGCCTTTGGAAAACAAATTGCACCAAACCTTTTTTTTCCCTCCTGGGGTACGATGCTCCTGAAGAATGCAAGCCATAAACACACTGCTTCAAAACTTCCAAGTGTGGCTTTATTCCAACAGAAGTCCAACAAACGGGCTTTCATGACTTCATGGCTAACCCTGGTAAACAGATACTTGTTTTAGACAGCAGCAGTGCCAACAGCTATTGCAAGGCTGCTCCACCGTAGTGCATTTAGCTAGGAAAGATCCAAGGGATCCAAAACTGGAATTCTTTTTCAATCTACAGTTCCAACAGACTTAAAATGAACCACAAGCTGCATAGTTAAGAATGCATTCAAGACAACAGGACTCCTTTACTCCAGCTCCAAATATTCAGCTTACTTGTCCACAGACTGGAGAGGAGACTTGTCTTTTCTTGAGCTGATGCTTCCTGGACACATTCTAGTTGAAAAACTGCTGATGCACACACAATTACAGAATTTTGCTGTCTTCAGTGAGGCTGTGTATATATACTTCATTGGCAAATTTGGCTAGATGTTGGTGATGCTGAAGCCAGAGCAAAATGTAACTTTCTCCTTTGTGTTAGCTCTGCAGTAATGACACTGATAAGAATGTGCTATCAATTTTACCCTGTTTTAGTACCATAAAAGTATTAGGGTTTGGGGTTTGTTTTTTATCCTGAAACTTGTTAAAGAAATACACCTAAGACTATCCTACAGAAAACAACCTGTGTGCCCTGTACACAATTTCGAATGTAATTCTGCAGAGGAATTAATAGACACTGTTGCTTCACAACATTCAGACATCAGAGAGAGCATAATGTAATGTTTATTTGCAGTCTCCATTACCTCCAGTCCAGCTTTCACCAATTTTCATACACAAAATACCAGAGGTGTTTTCTATATGCACTCTGCCTCAACTGAAAAGATTTACAATTGTACTTATCTAAAACATCTGGTCAAGATTGGCTATTGCTTATGCAACTATTTACTCAATTCCCTGGCCTCTGTACCAGCAGTGGGAAGAGAAGCACTGATCGGCCAACTGAAGAGTTATCAAAAAGCCTGAATTCAAGAACCAGAAACTCCTAAGAAACAACCATGGTAAGAGGAGTGTTGTCTGTAAGAACTTTATTTCTTCCATAAAAGAGGAAGGACTACATCATCTAAGCAGAGAGCTTCCAAATTCTATTACGCAAGGTGGTTTAAGCTGCACCCATGGGGTTTTCTGGGGGAGGAGGGATAGGAGGGAGGAGAGGGGGAGGACAAATAGCCTTCCCCCAAACAGCAACCATAAAGACAAGCTGCTGAAAACTGGTCACATTTTGCACTCCTTCAGAAACCAAAAGGGGAAAAACAAAGCAAACCCCCAACTTACGTGCTCGGGTGGATGTATAAAAATGTCAGTTACTTAAACATAGTACTTCTCTTGGAGGAACTTGCTTGCAGAAATGAAAGCAATGCCTGTACAGTATCTATCTTCTCAATGTCACTTTAAAAGATATACAATACTATCTGGATATGTGAAAGCTAATAATGCCAGAGGACAGAGAAAGCAAGTAGGCAGCCCACCATTCTGTGCCATTAAAAAGTGATTAAATGACATTTCTGATAGACTAATCACATAGCAGTGTTCTAAATAGAGAAACGGACTCATTATCAAAATATTCCCTTTAAAAAAAACTTGTAACTTGGCAGAGTACTTAATGTATATACTGTGTGGAGATAATGGCTTCTCACTTCAGATTTAGAGGAATATGGATGAAAAGAGGGCTTCCTACAGCTGTATGCACTAGAAATACTAGTACAATATCAACACTTTGCTTTAAGTCTCCATGTTTTGGAACAAAGGAAAACTAACTATTGACCCAGTTTATAAGCTCATCTTAAAATCAGCCTGTACTTTAAAACTAAAAAAAAATTATTTTATTCAATGGCAGAGTGTTCACCTACAGATACCAGTGATTCACTTGAAGCAAAACTTAATTATTTTCTGACAGACTGGTTAAAATTGGCCAGGGAAATCAGAGCTGAAAGCTCAAACACTTTTCAGATATACAGCAGGATGCACTGCTTCCCACTATTACCTACCTGTAGAGTTCCCCCAGGCTTCAACCCAACGCTGCCAAAACACGGATGTTTCTCATTGTGGCTACTGCATTATCAGTACTTTTTATAGAGAGACAATACAGTTCTAGTCAATACAAATACTTGGCTCATTTTTTAAATTCAAGAAGTTGCCTTCTCCATGGCAGGTGTTCTATTTCAGACAGCCACACTAATCAAAACATCCCTACATGGCAGATGCCTAAAAAAACCCCATTAAAAAAATCAAGCCAAGTGGCTCTCAAATCTGGCACAAACACATTCAGGATATTTCTAGCTAAATACAGTGCATAATTAACAGTGATCTTAGAAAGACTTAACCTTTATTTGCCCATTTATTTTAGTCCACGCTTACCCCAACTTTTCCCAGTACACTGGCTGTATCACAAAACAGATTTCTCCACAGCCAAGAAGAATCTTTTTGGGTTGATCATTCACTTTGGAGTTATACTGTACAATATAGTTGTAAGTAAATTCTGAATTCAAAGCATGGGGGTTGGATAGATGAAAACCACACTTACACTGTATACAGAAATTGGCATTCAGCAGTAATCCCTTTTCAAACATTTTCAATTGCAAACTCATCTATTTTCACAATCAATACATTTTTGTCTGAAAAGTTTATTTTAGTTTTCTGAACACTCTAAAGCAACTGTGCTTTTGATGTTACACAAGTGTTCAGATAGGATTAACAAAAATTAAAATGTTCTAAATTACAAATTTAATTCCTGTAAGAGCTTGAGAAAAGAAATAGAACAGAAAAGCATGACATACACACATTGTGAAGAACCCCCAAATTTTCATGCAATGGCAGGCAAGATGTAAAAAGCCACCCGAATTCACACATTTTTACACCGAATCATCAGAAAAGTACTCTGTAGTAAATCTGTACATCCAAATACATTTGGGATCTACACCTAAGTTACATTATTTAATGTTATATACACTTATTACCCCTTGTATGATGTCTAAAGGAAAATCTTCATTCAACCCAAACCCAAAAAAAATGTAAGACTAACTTGGAAAAAAGGAGAATCACTTTAGACATTCAGTTAAAATGTTGGTTTTGTTTTAATCTAGACCTTAGAGTGTTCATTAAAAAACAAACAATCCTCTTCCTTTAACATTTGCTTTCTAACTGTACAGTAAATTGCATTGCAGAGATCACACTCCGTCTTCAGACTGTATTTTCTTTGGATGGATTTAAGATGTAGCTGGATATTACTTTAAAGATAAATAAAGGGAAGTTGGTCCAACTAGAACAACAGCTGATATATTACATGCATATGGATTTTTTATATATTTTTAATTTTTTTTTTTAAACAAATGAATGTAGGGTAGTTGATATCACAAATAAACCAAAAAGCACCTGGAGTCAAAATATAAAACATACCTTCTATCCGGTCAATGGCAGTAAAAATCAGAAGAGTAATCTTTCTGGAACGGTATTTTTACATAATTTAGAAATGTTAAGTACCAGGAAGACTACTAATCAAGTAGTTTTAGCAGCCAAGTTTCCCTCTTTTTATTGAATGGAACAAATGCTTTAAATAAACTGTTTGTCCTCTTCACTGAAGAGAGCTAGTCTATTCATCTTTAATGAGCTAGGTTTTTTGTTTTTTTGATGTTGGTTTTTTTTTTGGGGGGGCGGGCAGGGAAGATTAGCCACGTACTGTAGTAATGCCTACTGCATATAATCCAAGCATTTGCTGTGAACAGTTGGAGAAAGCAGTCAGTAAGAACCTAGGATCAATGGAATAGATGTTACTTTAAGCCATCCACAAAATGGAGACCCATATAGTGCCCAGTGTTAAAACCCAAATCTCTTCTCGCGCTTTTTGCTGTGCAAGTTCATCCCCAGGAAAAGAGGAACTGATCCATAGTTCAATTTTCTTATTTCCTTAGTCAATTTTCACATTAGTGTAGATTTTACGAACAAAGGCACTTGTTCCCATGTAACCAATAGCTCCTGCAAAATAAACCAAAAACGGTGAATATGTTAGAGAGCTGTTCAAAGTAAAACAGCAATATAAACCACACACACTTAAACAGAGAAAGTCACATAAAGCATGCACTCTGCACACAGAAAATTATCTACCTGCAGCACTTGTTCTCAAACTCCAATTATCCATGCTCCCCCTGAACGTCTAGCAAGAACTTCCCTAGTCTAGCAATCTAAATCCATTAAGCCATCTTACCAAGAGGCCATGCTCACTTGGCCTCGATAAATATAGCAGCCCCCCTACTGCTGCCAATAACCGGGTCCATTTTTTCTGAACAGAGGGTAAAAAACATACAATCACCCACTCTGCAGGGAAGGTGGATGGGAGGGCAGGTTTTTATTATAAGTTACATGCCTTCTGGATGAGTGTTTTATTGGCAGATGGCTTTTTCCCTCCCACAAGGCACAAATAATAATAGATCCCCATCCCAGGAGTCTTACACTCCAAGGAGGTCTGTACAAAGAGATTAAACAAGTAGCAGTTAGTAGTTAAAGGAAATTGCAACCTGTGGTTTTCAAATTAGTAAGAGTCATGAGCAGAGTATGCATTGTCACAGCAGTAATAAAAGAACAGGTCACTGGGTTTTTGATAGGGGCAACAGTTTATGCTAAACCCAAAATACTGCAGTACAAAGGACATCCAGAAAAATGAAAGATATGCACTGGACCAAGACCTCTTCTCAGAAAGAGATTCAGCAACTTACCTGGTCAAACCCAGAACCCCAGGTTTGCCAGGCTCAGTAAATACTGTGGTCTTATAATATCCACAGGGAATGTCTTCATCTCTTCCAACCAAAACGAGAGTAAGTCAGTTTGGCTAACTATTATGTTTGAAATGAAGTTGAAAATCAAGCAAGAATTAGACTACTGCTGTCAGACTGCCAGCACAGTCAAAATATGGGAAGGATGGAGAAGTCAGGATCTCTAACTGACTAAAGAGAACACCTAACATTAAATGCTTGGATGCTTGGTAAAGAACAGAGAAAAGATATTTTTCCTTCCTTGAAGCAATACAGAGCAAAGCATGAAACATTTGCAGTGAACTAGGATGCATCAGAATTGCAGAAGACATGTTAAATACAAAAGTCTAACCAAAGCTAGAAGTTTTCTGCTAAACTTTCATTTTTCAGTACAAATATAAAGGGTGTTTTCTGCTTTTATAAATTACGGCCATAGAGACCTGCAGCTGGCATTGCCTGTCTAAGGAGTTATTCAGATCTTGGAAGAGTTCTTTAAATCCTGGGGATGATGTGTTAATTTATGAAGTCAGATGATTTTGATTTTTAGACCCCCAAAAGCCCAAAATTCAGACCTAATCAGGAAATCTGCACAAGGCAGACCTGATGCATCATTTCCATGTTTTTGGAATGGTAAAGACCCTGTGGAGTCAGCTTCTGTACTGCATAGCATTTCAAGTTGTATAAATATCATGGCAACCATTCAGGTGGCCAGCAAACAAGAGATCTGCATTACTAATTTGGGCAAAGTAGGGTTCAATTAAAACAAATACAGCATACACAAGATTGGGATGTTGGTTGCAAGGCTGCCCTTTCAAGGAGAGACCACTACAGCATTTGGACAGACCCAAATGCAGGCTGTGAAGAGAGGTGATGTGAGCTTGGAATCATACAGAGGAACATGCAGATTCTTCTGCAGCTTGTCAAGAAATTAATCTGTCTTATGCAGTAAACAGAGAACATAATGGCACGGGACTCTTGTTTTAACACTCACGATGTTTTTCCTGTTAAAGCAAACATTGTCAGTAGACCCAAGGCCCATTTCAGTTGCTAAACTCAGATACATTCCAGAATTTGTTCTTTGAGAGTTCCTCTAGTGATGTGATGCCAGGTATCACAGAGACTTGAGAGAGCAAAGCATTAATTGTGTTTCACTTGGGATCTAGAGAATGCACGAGATGGAAGTGAGGGGGATGAGTAGAGAGTAGCAGTCACATGAGACCAAAAGCTCTCATCCCCACAAACAAATCATAACCTATTCTGAATCACAGGAGCCTTATCCATGAAGGCCACTAGTTGCCAATACCCAAGGCAGGGGTTAAGCCTCAAGGCTACTTCACAGGCATTGAATAAAACATGGGGCAGGGAGGTGGAAAGCCTCGCAATGAGGACTAAAGAATGTCCTCCTGAATCAAATGCAGGGCAGCTGGCTCATCTGAATAAAAAAACACAGTAAAGAGAAATATTTTATTTATGTATTAAACACCTTACCAGATGATATTTATAACTTGGTTATGGCCTATATAGGTTTAGTGGAAATAGACTGCAATCATATTTCAGCAGAACAAGCTTTTAAATAAAGAAAAATATCCGTATATTTAGGAAGAGCAACTACAAAACAAAAAAAGATTATTTCCCATCTATTATTTCAAACCAATTAACACTTACTACAGTTGTGACTTTGTAAGCACAGAATTTTTTTTAAAAGCCCTTCAGGCATACTTACAGTATTTATTTGGATGCTGAAGTGTGGTATTGCAAGAGGCCTTTCTATACTATGTAGCTCCTAAGCCATCCACTAAGTTGGGGAATAAGTTTTATTCTTTTCTGTCACTAAGAGGAAAGGGAAACATGAGGAGCTCAAAAGGTTTGGAAGTTCTCATGGGCTCCCTACTGTCCAGCCCCAGAACTGAGATGCTCTGCAGAGAGCAGCCAACTTTGTGGATCAAAGCATCCCACTACATGTGGGGTTTGAGTTCACTAGGCATTGTCAAGGGCATTAAAACCAGAGTTGGATGATAACATGCCTACAGAGAGTTCCCCTGCTGCTGCTTTGGGCCCTAACGAGTTGGTCTCATACCCAACCGTGTGACAGCGAACACGCCCATTCGCGTGAGCCCCCACACAACAGCTCCACACACTTTTCACAGGACACGGACAGTCAGGAGCACGCACACTGCACAATTCCTTAACACAAATGTCTTTGTTAGACCTCAATGGCTGCAAGTTCCCTAGACAAATGCTTTTTGACAGGGGATTTTTTTTCTTCACTCCACATGCTGAAAATGGGAGTTCTCAGTAAAAAGGAATCTCACAGCTTCTCTTCCAACACACTTAAAAGGACAAAAAGAAATCTCAATAGTGCTATGGAAATAAAGTTTAGTGTGCTAAAGTATTTTCTGGTTTTGAATAAATTTGGATTTTACTCTAATATTCCATCAAATAGTGCCCTACCATGAGTAGAAAGCATTTGACAATCTTCCTTTTCCATGTTTTAAAAAACATTTTAATTACAGAAACTGGTGGGCAAGCTTGGCTTCTGCATCATACACATTTTAATCAATACCAGCCTGAGCACTTTAAAAAGAAAAGATTAGAGCTGAAAAGTATAAGCCTATTAAAGAAAAAAAATGGCTGCAAGACTACCAAAACAGCAGGGAAGTCTTGTAATGTGCCAAGAACCTGATGAAGCAAGATTAGACTGTATGAGGGAAAAGGGGAACAGGTACTCAACAGTTAAGAGATTAATTCCCTCCTCTTTTTATAAAGCATTGTGATATTACCCACCCTCTTGAGGTATCAAGAAATCTATACTTTACAGAATTAAGTTCCTGTAAGACATCATGTGTCTCATATAAACTAAAAGAAATCCTCCCATTAGTTACAGGACTATTCATTCACTGCTAAGAAACATTAAATAAAGATCAAACATAAAAAGCAAATAACATCATAGAAAAGTGCAAAAGAACAAAGAAGCACTTTCTGAAAGTTATAAATAAGAGGATAAAAATAAAGTTAACAGGTGAACAAGTTGATTTGACTTTATCAGATGACCTCCATGCCCTGAACTACGTTTTTCTCTAAACATAAGTCAAAACAGTATCTTAAAAAAGCAATGAAATCCAGCTGCACACAGGAGCACTCTGCACTCTCCTCACCTGTGAATATTTCAATACTTATTTGTCAAATGTTGAACTGAAGTTTCAGCCCTTTCTGCTCTGGTCACCCTCATATACATGCCACAAGATACAGACAGTACTGCCATCAGTATTGTGCTAACATTTATGCCTCAATGGATGTCCCAGCTCCTTGTCTTGGGGCAACAGTAAAAACTGCGAAGCAAAATGCTAGCATGGACTCAACTTAATTTGGAATTTATTTTGCAGAATTTCTTCTCAAATATTGAGTCTTTCAAGCTTCCATTGAGGGTGAAATTCTCCGCACAGTGCATAAATTATCTTTCTGCCAGAAGATACAATCCACAAAAATCTTTTATATTAGGTAGGAACAAAGTATAAGCAGAGAACTCTTCAGATTCTTCTTAAAGATTCTAAGCTTTTTTGAGCAGACCTTGCAGACACACACATTCCACCACCAAAACCATAAGCTAAATTCAGAAATATGACAGTCTGAAAAATTCTGTTAAAAAAATGTCAAAATATCTGAAACTTACCACACATTATTCCCAAAGCTGTGCTAAATACTGCCATATAACCAAAGTAAAATGATGTCTGAAACAAGCCATACATCCTGAAAAAGAAAGACAGGAATTTATGCTAGGTATTTTCCTCAGGTTTTTTGTCAATAAACTTACTTGGCACTACAGTAATCTGATATTCAACCAAGAAAACTACCACTTACTTTGTCTTGAAAAAGTAGTAGTAAAAGGAGTACATGTAAACATAAATCGCAGTTGATGCCGCAGAAAGAAAGCTCGTCCATTGCCTAGAAGTAAACACACATGTCCATCATGCACCTAGCCAAAAGGCTTCCCAAGAAGATGTACAAAGCACTTGGAAAAGACCCATCTAGACTGAAGAAACATCACTTTTCTACAAAACTCTCACAGTCTGGTTCGCTGTGTAAATTTTGCAATACTTACCACCTGTAATCCTCTGCGTTTAGCAGGAAATACGTACAAACGATAGTCACACAAACTGTCACAATGCAGAGGATAACCAGAACCAACATCATAAAGCCATAAACGTAGTAGATCTTGTAAGCCCAGAATGAAGTAAAAATGAAATACCTGTAGAAAGTAAACAAAATATGCAGATTATATTGTAATTAAACTTAAAATATTATAATTTTTAATTAAGCTGTCAAAATAGCTGGCATACTCACATTTCAATAAAAATTGATCCAAAAGGGAGGATTCCACCCAGGCAAACAATAACAGCTGGTTCCATGAACCTGAAAGATATTAAGATTAGGTTAGGGACAATTTTAATTTTTCATTTATAAGCATATTAAGATCAGACAATTAATATAGCACAGGGCATTATTTAAAAGGCATGAAGAACATTTCTGTCTCATATCAGCATATTAGAATGAAGATTCCCTCAAAAATGTCATGGGTAGGGATAAAAGAAGGAGTTATTCTCAGGAACATAACATAACACTCATACCTATCACCTCCAGGCAATAAGGTTAACCATCTAACCAGCCTTAAAGCCACAAAAAGAATCTCTCTTTCCCAAAAGAGGACTAACCAATCAAGCCTCATGACATCCACTAGCCTTGAACTAAGGCAGTGAAAACTCAGTGCTGTTGATGGCTACAAACACAGCAAACAGTACAAAGAAAATTTTGCAGGATAATCGTTATATAATTAAGAACCAGTGTTTATTTTTAATGCTATACTGAGTCATGAACATATGGTTAAAAATGAATGCTCAGCTACCTGTAGATGATACTGTCACCTACTAAAGGTGACCTCTGTGTAGTACTTGCAATGATGCTGAATCTGACTACTAACCAGTGATTTAATTTGCAGCTTCTTTTATTATTTACAGGGAGAGTTGTCTAAGTTGATGGTGTGCTATTTCATCATCTTCAAGAAAAGTATCTTATTTCTTTTTATCTGTCATGCTGATCCAGAAAAATCCATCAGATTCCCAAGATACAGGTCACAATATAAATCACTTCCTAGCATCTGAGCTGCACAAGTCACCACTAAAAAGAGACTTAGTGTGCTGCACTTCCTGGACATCACAGGTGTACATGTTTCAGTGCCCCCTTCACTTCGTCTGTTCCATTCCTCTGAACAGAGAAAGCAAGAAAAATCTATTTAAAAAATCCTTGGAGGATATTTTAATTTCCATAGCTTGCTGCTTCTGCTTCAGAATGAAATTAATAGGAAAAAGTGACTGCATTCATAATTTTCCAAAAACTTAAGTGTACTTTTTGAGACTAGGCAACCCTTTACATTCACTTCAAAAATAGTGAAGGTTTCTTCACAATTCAAACCGTATACCTGTAATATTTTAGGCTCTGTGCCATCAAAAAAAGTGCAGAATTGGGAACAGGATTGCAAGTTTCTCCCACCATCACCCTGCAAATATGTCTCAGCTTATACACAGAGCCCATTAATCAGAACAGTTCTGCCTCCAAGGCACACTCAATCCTAAACCTCTAAGAGGCATTAACTAAAGAGGAGAGGTTTTAGTTTCAAGATACCTAGACAAGAACTGCATTGGCTCCATCCCCTTTATACAGGGACTAAAAAACATTTCAGGCAAAATGTGATTCGGTGATCCAGGAGTGTAAAGTCTGCTACAACTATTAACCATGGTGTTTTAACTCAGAAGAAAAATCACATTAAGGAAACACCAGTTGAGCTGTTCTCTTAGACACAGCTCAATTTAAATAAAAAGTTATTTCAGAAAAACTGAAGAAGTTATTTTTAGAAGTTATTTTAAATGTACAGAAGTGATTAATTCTAGTTAACATTCATGCTCATCTTTACCATTTCTTCTCTGGTATGGGACGAGGCACTGCATTGACACGACATGGAAAATTAGGTTGTCCTGACAGATTTCGGCCAAGAATCGTACCAACCAGGTTCAGTGGAAGGATGACGAAGAAACAAATACAGCACACTGCCACCTGTAAGCAAAACAATTGAAGTTGTAATTTAAAAAAACACATATAAGACAACAAAAGAAGATAACCAGCCAATATTAGTCCTTAGTAGTTATTACTGTAGACTTATACTCCTACTATGAAGCATTAGTCAACATATACCTAGTTTATCAAATGGAAGCATATTTTTCCTGAGAAACTTTCTAATAAACATTATTAAGCATATTTTCATGAATCAGTTGAGAGAACAGAACCATTACAGACTGTTTTACTGTTTCCATCTAGTCATTATACTCAATACACTGCACAGGAAATAAATGGAAATCTTCATGGTACTTCATAACAGAAAATGTCATCAGTGTCTCTTACACTTTTGCAGAGTGCTATCCCTGGGAATTAACATCTAGCAGCTAGGCAGTTGCATACAAGATTACAATTGTTAGGTGCAAAATTTTTAATCCAGTCTCAAAAAGACCCAAACAAGAATTGCAAAGCCATGTCAGAATGTCACTAATCAAAATTTTGGGTTCAATTTTTTCCACTATGCACCGACTAGGTTATTAAGAACATAGACTGAACTAGTAAACAGTGACCACTGGTATGCAAAGATTACACTATTTAGAAGCACAATGGCCCTACTTACATGGAGAAACCAAGTTTATGCACAACACAGCAAATTCAAGCCAGTGTTCCAGCTCTTTCCAATGGAACAACCTCCCTAAAAATTTACCATGAATAATCTTTTTTTTGCTATATACTTATATAGCTCTATTTTTGCTATTCCTTGAAGGCAATATAGTTTATCTTCCAAAACAGGAAAATTTCAAGTGTTTACCAAGACATTCACTACTCTTAACTCTTTAGCATAAAATGAATTAACATTAGACAGTTCAGTAACTTTTTGATATTGATAATTAAAGACAGAACAGTTGCACATAATGCAATAACCACAGTTCTGAATGCTGACCCTGTGACCTTTTCTATGCAAACATATGAAAATACTGCCTTTTAATGGCACTGTTGCCCGAGGCTCTGTGTACACCCTGGTGCCTCCTGAGAAAGAAGCTGTATTCATCTTTCACTCCATCAGAATGCAAACCATGGCAGCACATTAATGCAGAACAATGGACAGGTTTAAGAGTCACACACTGACTTGCTTAAGAAGCAGTTACTCCAAGGATAAATAAAAGCTGTTCATGTATGTTATACCTACAGAAATCTACTGCAAGCAGCTGAGAAGCAAGAACTACATTAGCTCAATACAAACTCAGCATTAGGTGAATCACACAAGTTTAAGGCAACATTTGACTAAAGTCAGTGGATTATTCCTCTATTAATGACTTATATATCATTAGGTCAGAGGGGAATGGAAAACATTGCCTGGGGCTGGATGGAGCAAGCCTTCATACTTCACAGAAGGGGAACACCAAACTGGTGGTCAACAAGCAGAAGCACTTTCCAGACTGCTCTGTATATCTTTGAGGAAAGGTTATTAAAGAATTACATGATGAGCCACTAAAATATGAAGCTTCAATGGTAAATAAGGAGAAGCTAAGTAGTACTTACACTTGCAGTATAAATAATATAATAATAAAGAAGTTTTTACACAATTAATTCATATTTAGTAGCTCCCATTTATCTTCCATTACTCAAAAAAAAACACAGGTAAGCAAGCATAATGCCTTAGATAGCAAACTGAGGTTGCCCAAGAATAAATTACAGCAGAAGTATACAACTTGCTCCATTAATGGATGCAGGTTCTGCCCTTGAAAACTACTCAGTTTAAATGAATGAGCAGATGAGAATTTTCAGAGAAAAATGTCAAAAAGTATCAGAAACATCAAACAACATCATCTTGAGTGCTACCTTTATTAAAATCCTCACCAAAAATTCTCAGCTTGTTTGAAGTGCAGTGGGTAGAAGAGATGTTCAAATATTAAGGTCTGGATAGGGTTCAAGAATTTCTGATCTGAATATATTGAAATCATTTCCATTTTCAAGAAAAGTGTGCTCTGCTTCCTGTAGCAAGGCCCTCTGGTGTGTCAAATGATCCCTGCCCATGGTGCTCTGTGGTGTTCTAGCAGGTAGGTTTCATACCTAGCTGAGGCAGAAAGCTCAGACCCAGGCAGCATGAAAGGGCATCTGTACTGCTCATCCAGCCCCAACTGTCTTTTGCATCTATCAAGATGACTGTAGCTTAATTTCTTGATCTCGGAAATTTCCCCTGTCTAGGAACAGTGGTAGAAAGCGAATCCACTGCTTTACTGCATAAAGAAACCCTCTGGGAACAGCCTTGGATTCTGAGATTACCTGGAACAACACTTAGTAGTTTGTATTTGTCCATCTGGTAAAGCATGTCTATTATAGGGAATATACATAGAAAGAATATAAGCCTGGACAAGGACCCAAGCAAGGAACATCCAGGCCTAATTACTGATTAGCTGGCAAACTCCTAGATGAAAAAAGGCTATCAGTAGCATCTCATTCTAGTGACATGCACTGCAGAGCTGAATGGCTTCAAATCAGGTGGGCAAGGAGAAGACCCAACTTGATCCAGCAGGGCTTGGCTGTAGTGCTATCCAGAAAACTGACTACACAGCAGCTTTGAAATCTAAAGTGTTTATCTGCATAAAACAAGCTGAGACAGACCAAGGTTCCTTAAATAATGGCTTCAGTAAATACAGTCAAGCAGTCCCCAGTACACTTATAATTGGCATCTGTCAGAAAATCTGAGTGCTTGTGGTTTCATTATCAGATCAGTCAAAGCATAACTGATACTGATGTAGCATCTTACATTATACTAACCATCAGCTGAAAAATGAACTGATCTCAGACAGACCAGATGGCATCTTCAGTGAGACCCAGTAAGCAGCATTAGATAAAGTCACCGTTTTGTTAAACAGTGAACTGCCGTCTGTCAGTGCTACGCTATGTTCTGAGGACAGTGGAAAGCGAAGCACATTCTTTTCCTTTTTTTCATGGAGCCATTTAGGAGTATAAAGTTATCTGAGATGATTTTGCAGTGCAAAGGAAACCCAATCGAGTAAGCAAGGACAGGCCATAGCACAGACTCAGAAATGCCTTCTACTCCCACCCGCCTCTGATAAGTTGTCCAAAATGATAAAGACATGAATGTTTTGTCTTCTGAGATAAGCCCACCCTGCTGACAGCAACTTGCTGGTCTTAGTAGGTTGACCAACTGTAGTGGTTTGAACCTTGTTTTCCCCCAGAGGCTGAAAAAGTGGTAACCCCCAGGGGTGGAGACCCCTGGAAGTTTTGAAGTTCTGCCCAATTAACGCTCCTGCAGAAATGTAAACATATCACAAGCACCGGAAGAGAAGAGTTGTAGTTTGGTAGGAAGAAGAAGTAGCCATGTTGATGTAACAACCACAAGGAAAGGGGACTGGAGCCCCTCAGGGCCTCTGGCCCCCCCCCAGCCCCAGCTGGGGGCTACAGAGACAGAGCAGAAGCGGTGGCAGTGTCCAGAGACTCTGGATAAGAGCCAGGACAGATAAGAACTGAACCGGAGGAAGCAGCAGAAGAGAGAGCCCGCAGCAGAACTTCAGAGTTCTGGGGGTAGGAACTGTACCAAACCCCCCAAACTCCTTGAGACCTCCTGGAAGGAGGAAGATGATGGACTCTTACTTGAAAGAGCCTTGGAGTGCTACAGCACTTGCAGAGAGGAGCTGAGAAGCTCAAAGGCGTCCTGGGAAGCTGGACCGGGACGGAGAAGGAATGCGGGGGGGTTGACCTTGGCCCCCCTCGCTGCTGCTGCTAAGCTAGCAGCCTTGAGACAGAGCACAGAGCTCTGCAAAAGGGAATTTGAATCCCCTGAGGAAAGGGACTGCCACGAAGACCCCTGAGCTTCGTGGTATGACGTGGTGACGCGAGCTTGTCCCTGCTACGCAGTCCACGGAAGAGAAAAGACCCTCGTTTTGGAGACGACGGGCCAAGGGGGTTGGAGACCCCCTTGTGTGTATTGAACAGAGATCCAGCTACAACAATCCAGTTACTGCTGCATGCATGAGATGAGGAGAACCAGCTGCCTTAAAAGAAGCTGCTGCCCTGAGAGACTGGAAAGGATCTGTCCTTCTTTCCCTCCTGGACTTTTATTTGGAGGGGAGAAGAGATCTGATCCATTGTAAATACATATGTCATGGTAGAGATAGTTGTGATTGTGTGTATAATGTGTTATAGTATTTATTTGTACAGTAATTGTAATATATTCCCTTTCCCCCATTCTGAGTCTGGTTGTGTTTTGTCTGGAAAAACCCATCTCACATAAGTTGAGATGTGGGAGGGGGGATGGAGCTAGGGAATTGGATTTTGGGGCTATCTCAAACCATGACACCAACACAAATGGTCCTGGTTGTACACACCATGCTGAATTCAATAGCATCTTCTTTCTTGCTGTCTGAATCACAGGTAGTCTACCTGCTCAGATTGATAACTGGTGAAATTACTTTCTTCACTCTTGGCAGTAATAGTCTTTTCTGGATGCGAGATGACTGGAGATAGCTGGCTGTTTGAGCTTTTCAGCCACGTTCCTCTTAATTTCAGATCTAAGGCGAAGACAGCGCCCCCCAAAAAAAACTAAGCAGGTAGTCCCTGTTGCCACAGATGGTAAGGACAGTGATGATGCAGGTTGGGCAGTATCTAAACCTACAGAGTTTAAATCCAAACTGAAGCAAACACAGGGTACTGGGGCACACAAGTGTCTTAATGATGAAATTATGAGATTTCTGCCTACAAGATTTTTGAGAGCAAGAGTACAACAGGAAAAGCAGTCCAGGCACTTACTGGCCTTCATTTCACCATCAGAAATGGTAAGAAGAAATGAAGGCAGGATCAAGACACTCGCCTGCCCTACCCTCCTGCAGAAACCTCCCTGCAGAGGTCACCAGTAACACACTAAAAAACCCGAACCCTAATAATAGCTGTTGTGTGACAGGCAGAGATAAGAAAGTTTAGTCTTTGTGAGCCTTTAAGAGAAGTACTACTGTAACATCAGCCAAGAGAAACTCAAAGAACCACTTTAACTACCAATTCATAAAACACAAATTATGCAAAGAGGCAAATATACTACATCTACAAAGCTGTTTTTTCATAAAGTAAACAAGTACAGGTTCTCTATAACCCATATCACTCAAGACCAATTACATGGGTTTCTGTACCAAGACAGTACATTAAAAAATACTTATTCCATTTTGACTGTTGCATTTTTGTTGTACAAAATATCTCATTTATACACAAACCCCTGATTTAGTTTGCAGGTTTTAGTTGCCATAGAAAAGACTGTCAACCTCACCAAGCCTGCATTTTAACTCCTTTTTGTTTTGTTTTGATGGAGAAAGAATATTCTACTGTCCTTGACTAAATGTGCAGAACTCAGTTTTCCATATTTGAAAGGAAACATTGTCAGGAGGGATATAATTTATGTCCTAGTGCCATGTGTTTCATATTTTCTGACAACTGTAGATTAAGCTTCATTCAAAGGTGATAATTAAAATTTTTATGAGCATATCTAATATTAAACAGCTACTGGCAGGCTATGGTGCCTTGACTGCTTAATGCACAGGGAAGAAAAGCAATAAAAATTAACTGTCAAAGCAGCAGCTTGATCTTTTCTGTCAGCTACCAAAACAGCACTCTCAGTCATGAGACTCTCTCCCATATAAAGGTTACTGAATTTGTTTAGTGCAACAGTTTCCAGTATATCATCTGGCCAAAATACATATCATCTTACAGCAACAAGAAGAGAATAGAAGGCTTCAAAATAAAGTGGTATTAAATTTATTACAAGTAAGTTGTTAATCTAGGGTGCTGCTCTGGGTAATAAACTGAACTGTTGAAAACGTAGGCAGAAGCATTAAGCTGTGTCTATTTTCAGCAAAACTAAGGGTTTTTACCAAGGGTACCACAGTCACTTCCAAGCAATTTGAGGAAGCACCCTGCTGAATGTATGTAACAGGATTTTTTTCTAATTTTAGCCAGGTGTATTTCCTTATCTGGCTCAAGGAATGAAAATCTTTGGCACTACCGGGTCCTCTTTTTTTCAGTGGCAGTCAATACTCCTATCAACTCAAACCTGTCAGGGAAAACTGCAGCCTGCATTAAGCTATCTATTGGAGGAAACACTTTCTTCTTTTCAAAACAAGGTATAAAAGATGCAAACAGGGTCTCTCAATCCCAAGAGAAATTCAGCATGCTTTACCTTGTTTAATTAAATCATTAAAAATGCACACTGGAAATGTTAGTCACAAAGGAACCTACTGCTCAAACAAAACAAAACCAGTACATCTTAAACAGTTAATAGAAGCTGCACAGATTCTGCAGTCAGAATATTACATTAGTCATAGCAGGCTTAATGGAAATCTATAAATTATGTATTGCACACAGAACAACGTAAGCAGTCACAACTTATGAAATGCCCGAATTAAGACAGCCCCTTCAAATTCAGTCATGCTGTACTCAGTAGAAATTCTTCATTACTTAGTATTGCTGCACAGAACTACTACTATGCTCGTCAAACATATATGGAAAAGTCACTTTGTATGCCATTATGTAAAATTCTTCTTAAATGTTCCATGCTCCACTTTTTACACATAATTCAAACATAACAAAACAGAAAGATGATTGATTAATACATTGAAAAGACTGACAAACATCAACAGAAGGTAAGTCAAGGTGTACAACAACTTCAGAACTTGATGTTCACCAGTAACAGGATATAATAAACAAAATACATGCAAAAAATTAAATTTGGGCTCCAAAAGGATGAATAATTGAACAATACCCACTGCATTTCTATAAAGGTGAAGGGACGAGTGAAAAAAGCAGAGATTTTTATATCTCCTTTATATGCCTACGGAGTGAAAAGCTTTAAAGTAAAAAGTTTTTAAAAGCTCTCATATTTGAATAAAGTCTATCACATTCTAGACTGCATTCTGAAGGAAAGGCCAGCTGAAAGATATCCCAGGGAAGAGATTAAGCCTTTGTTCAGGTTCATGGTGTATTTCACTGCAGAAGGTCTGTCACTCTGTAGGTAAGACAGCTTGCACATATTTCCAAAAGGGCTAAGGGCAGAGTCCCAAGAGTGAAGACTGAATTCAGAAAGAAGCTCTAGATCTTCACAGGTCCTGCCACATCTTTGAGAAGATTCCAGACATCAGGAATGAGTTATACAAGCTCTGACATTCAAAACAGAGTACAAGGTCGGTGAGATGCATGAAGGTCCTGAAGAGCCCAATCAATTTGAGCATTTCAAGACAAAGTATAGAAGAGCAGATACCAGGATGCAGCAACTAGGTGTTAGCTTGGATATCTTGGCTTTGATACTACCAGTTGTCCTTGCCTAGATTCCATAGAAAAATCTATCTGGAGGGAGGAATTAAGTCACAGAGGCTCCCTAGGTTCACTGGAAGTGGCAATGCCAAATGGGCAAAGCACAGGATGACATATTCAAGAATGGCCTCAGCATCCTTTTTAGTTCAGGAACTTTTTTCAGCAACTCAGTTTGTGCTTTTTCCAGGTTTACAGTAGTCGAGAAGAGGGGACAAATCTTGTCAGTAATTTAAATCAAGGAGAGTGGTTTCAAGACATGCCAGGGTAAAGGAAGTAACTTCTGTATTGTAGTACATTTAGATGACAGAGGTTTTATTTCCCCAAGAAATGCAAGGTTGCATTATTTCATTCTGGACGCTTCTTTACATTGAAAACAAAGGTGGAAAGCTACAAAGGTATCTTATCCATAAAGCCAGAGGGCTTCCTGGGGACTTCAACCTAAAGCATAACATGGTAATTGCAAGCAATTTCTATTTCCTTCTACAAACCAGCTTGTTGATTTGAAGTCATTAGAGCGTTGCTCATTCTGATGAAGTTTCCGATTCATAACCTGCTCGCCTGCTAACTCCACTCTAGTTTTATTGCCACAGTCACAATGATTCAAACACTCTCATAAAACCTTGTGAACATTAAAATCACTGTGTATGGAGTCCTAACATTCTGGTTAAGTGACCCCTGAAGATTTATATATCCATTTGCTTTTGCTTGCACGTTCCCATGATCTCAAAATACAAATCAGTTGAACAAATTCACAAGAAAAACTTCAGCACAGGTGGAATTCCCTTCCCTCAGCATTCCTGGCCTCCAAATGGGAATACAAGTGAGAAATGGGATACCATAACAGCTTGCTCAGCAGTAAAACAGAACCTCTTCACACATATCAAAGATCAGTGCTGGAAACTTTTATGACAGTGTCATACATGGCTGCTAGTGTAAGAAAGAAAAAACAATACAGTATTGCTTTGGGGCACTGACCAACTAATACAAACATATTCAAAGATAGAATGTTAGTCTAACTTCTTGAAGAAGAAAACCAGAAAAAAAAGGTGAAGAGTTTATAAACACGTTTAGCTTTATATTATATTTAGTTTTGTAAATGTTATATGTATATAACATATAATAATATATATTATATTTGATTTTGTAACAATGAATTCAATGTAAAAAGTTGATATTTAGGCATTCATGAAAATACTGTTAATAAGGAGATGACTAGATTCAGCAACGTACATCTAATGACTCTTCCATCAGTAAAAAATTATTGAAAGTCTTTCTCTGAAACTGAGAACTGTCTGTCTTCTTATTATGAGTTATAATGCCTATCACATTCATTCATTAAAAATGTGTTCTTAAGAAATATTTTCAGTCACGTACTGAATTCAATTATATCCCAAATAATACAATCAATAAGACAGAACTTGTGATACTAAGCTTCATTTTGTGGTAGATTTAAACTAAGAAGAAATCCAAGGCCACTCAAAAATCTCTGAATGGTCTGAACAATGTAACATATCACAAAAACTGATATGCAAAGAAGAAAGCTATAAAAAATGTTACATTTCAAGATTTGCTACAGATATTGAAAAGAAAACAAGACTCCCTGTATGAAGATATTTTTATAAGTTAACAGTGGTATTGCACAAAATTAGAAAAAGCAATTTTATGATGCATATTTCAAAAAAATTTCTGCTCTAAAATAATACCCCTTGCAAGACCAAACAAATTCTGCTGAAGTGCAAATGATTATTTCCTACATTGTATTCACAGGATTATTTGAGGTTGCTTTAAAGGGCCAACACAACAAACAAAATCCTGACAAAAGACACAAGAAATAAAGACAGCCATCATGATTAAATGAAAAAGTAATCCAACCAGCATAGTTTTTCAAGTGACTGGGTAAATTTAGAGACACAAGACCATAACTGGATATTAAATAACACTACACAAAGTGAGAACATTGAGTCATTTTCGTAAAGACAGATCTCCTCAGAATGTCTTATCTCATATTGTTGCCTGATAATTTATTTTTATTTTTGTGCTTGCTTGCAATGACTTGGAAGTAGCTTTCACTTGGAATCCTTTTGTATTTCATTTTAGATTATAACCAGTTTGCATTGGCCATCCAGAAGAAAATTCAAGTTGTTAACTTCCCACGTTTTTAAAACACTAAGTTTGAACACAAAGTAGAAGTATCATTTTAAGCAGAGAGAAGATTGGTTTTGGCATCCAGCAGTTGTTACTATTGTGATTAAAATGAATTATACTTGAAGCACCTTAAACCCCTCCTACAATAAATTTCCAACTAGGAAGCTAAAGCTATGACTCATAATTGTATTTAGATTAAAAAAACCCGTAGTTTTCTGTCTCTACAGTGGTGATTAAATTCTCCAATAAAATGACTCACCATGGTTCCAAATGGTATAGCTCTTGAAGCATGATAATAGATGGCAATGAAGTTAATGAAGAAGGCAGTTCCACACACCATTGCTGGAATGAGGAAGGCTCCGATGAACATCTGCTTTATCCATCGCCTTCCTGTAAGAAGGGACATTCCAATGAGACTGGTGAGACACAGCATGTTTTGTTTAAAAATGTATTAGCAAGCTCTCCAGGATTTAGATGCTAGACTAATTCTCCCACAAAAAGGTGAAAGAAATAAATATCAACATACTACATCAACACAAGAGCCAAGAGTGAACTAACAGTTTCATCTGACTCCCGGTCACTCACAAGATGCAGCACATTAATCAATTAGTAGGCCAGGTGAACAGATAGGAAGAGCAATACAGCGTGAGAACATTGCAGCTGAAGAACAGCATATGCTGACTGAGCTGGCCAAAGGAGCTGGGGTATGAAACCTAAGTGTGTATGTAGGCTGCAGATTAGTAGAGACAGAGACAGCAGAACTGGCCCTGTGCAGAGCCTGCTCACACTCCGAGAGCACAGGAGAGCTCAGCACTGCTCCCAGGACAACTCAGCGCTACAGCTGCTTCCTGGCAGCACCTGCTCCACCTTGTCCTGACCCAAATAAACTGCTTCCACATATTCAGGATGCATTAAGGAACTGGCTATCCCTGGTACACAGCAAACTGCCACAGCATTTAGCATACAGCAGAACTGAACTCTTGACATCTTCAACAGCAGAAAAGGTAGAAAGAAAGTGATTTCGAAACCCCAAGCATCAAGGGAACAGCAACACTTGTTAGCAGTTATTACTAAGTTTAGAGCTCCCTAAGGAGCTCAAAGAAACCCTCTTGGGCAATGCCTTAAAAGTTTGCACTTTCTTTTTATGCTTTTAAATACGGTCTACAATTAAATTTAATACACCATAATATTAATATGCGGTAAATAAAAACAATCAAAATATAGTGGTTTTTTTTTTCAAGACCATCATATGTATTTTCACCATGAGCCAAGATAATCAGCATTTCATGGCTTGATATATGTTTGATCTGTAAAAAAACCAGGCAAATCTGGCTCAACTATACAGTATGGTACATTTCAGACCAGCAATCCTTATCTGCCTAGATCTGTTTTTGTACAAATTGCTAGGTTTATAAACAAGCCACATGAAAAGAAACATCTAGCCTCCAAACTCAAGAGTACAGCCAAGACTGAATACTAACAAGTATATCATGCTAAAAAGATATAAACTTTCTTTCGCAAACTTCCCGGAATTATTTTTTCTAAAGTACTCTATTATCTCGAAGATAATAGATATTGATTACTCTTTTATTGCAGCATAGGGAACGGATGAAGCTAGTGGACTGCAAGGATCTAACTGGTCATAGCTCAGAGGCACAGTGGGGAGCATTTGAAGACAGCCTGTCCATATCTGGTATGTCAATTTTATTTGGCTTCTGCTCTCTACTGATGCTCATTTTGATTTGCAAAGTATAAAGTCAAGTACATAGTGGAAAGCAGAATAACCTTCTTTAAAAGATGATATAAACAGTTTTTCCCATCCCCAATTAATGGTAATAATAGTAAATAATCTATACTCATCCTTTTCATAGCCTTACATAACCCCCTAGTACCTACAGAAGAGGACCCTGTAGGAGTCATCTGGAGAAGATGACATGAGCTGTTTAACAGTGTGTAACAGAAAAGGGAGAGGCTATTAAACTCTGGATGTCATGAGCCAAACAATTATATACAAGAGTGTAACAAGTAATTCATAAGTCACAACTGTTAACAGTTTTTCAGCTCTTATTACTTTTAAATTAACCTAAGACTTCAGTTACCTCTTTAGAAAATGGAGCCAATACTGAGTAGATAATATGAAAGTTAAATATACTCAAAATGGTTTTTTATTCATAATTTAATGGATTCCATTTGAATGACCTAACTCCATGAGGACACTTCTATATTGGCACAAATTAGAAAATAATAACTTCTCCATTTAACAATACAATGAAAATGCTGAAACATGAAAACAATTTACCTCCTTGTCTAGCATAAAGGCTTCCTCCAAAATATCCATTCACTGGCGATGTCGCAGCATAAACAAATATAGCTGTGCTAAGCATTGATCCTCTCCTACGAGAAGGGATTTTTTTGGTAAATGGCATATAAAACCAAACATGATTAGAGCAAAAAAAAAATACTGCAAGGCATGTATTTTTAGCAGAAGCAGTTATTTAATATTTTTATGTAATACAAAAATCTAACAGTGCTTAAATTGGGAAATCTGCATAAGAATGAGAACCGTTTGTATCCAAAGTTTTTGTCCAACCCTAATTCAATGTCGGAAAAAGAGTTTTGACATACTACATTCTTTTCTAACATGCATTTATTTTCACTGGAGTACAAACATCTCTGATAAAAATATTCTGACATTTGGACGTGTGTACTTTGTGTACAAATAACTATTTACATGACAAACATTAAGCCTAAGATTCAACTGCAAATAAAATGTGAAAAGGCCAGTATTAAAAAAATATACTAAGATTGTGAGTAATGTTTCTACCATCCCTCAGAAATTAACTTTTAAGACAGAAAGTGTTCATCTTGCAGAAAATTACATTTAGAAACTATAAATACTATAATGAAGTCACACATCAGCACTGAGTAGTGCAATCAGAAGAACTTAGTAATTTTTAAATTATCACCTCATTAAATGTTGGAGTACTCATTTTGGCATAATTTTTTCTGAAATTTTACAGCCAAAGGTAATAATTTTAAATCACAAAAGCCATTTCCAAATACATTTTTTAAATTCATGTCTAAGAATAGCAAGATATAAATGTTATTAATTAAAATAGAGTTGTTTCCCCACATCCCTCTGCCATTCTTCAACAGCAAATAGCAGTAGGTTTTCAGACAGCTTGCTGTACTTTCTTCAAAGTAGTTGTTCTGAGAGATTCTAGTCTACTGCCATTTTGTTTTTTTGAGGCACCACTACTGGATGCTTGCTGTACTCAAAGAAGAAATCTTTAGCACTTAGTGTTCCAAGACTGCACGACCAAAGCAAATATATCTGATGGTCACACACACTGAAGATTGCTTTACTAATATTTGCTTCTTAAAATCTTCTCCTAACTTAACACAATTTAGAAACATATGCAAAACTCCAAAGACCAGGTACAGTCTGAAGTGGCACATGTAAAACCAGGCTACCAGTAAAAAGACCAGAGTTGTTAATCTAAAATTATCTCAAAATTTCTTATTTCTGAGCTTACTCACATTTCAAATACTCTAATGAAAATGTTTCTCAAAACACAAACTAGTATTAATAAATTAATAACTGACATGACCGAATTTCACTGTGAGACTTTTAGTTGGCATCAGCTGCATGATGGCTAAGAGTTTAACAGATCTGGAGAACAGTGACAGGCAATCATTCTTGAAATTCTGGTTTACAGCCTTCTTCACTCACATCGCTATTTTCCTAAATATATAAATTGTCTGCACTTTGGTGCAGATTTGGTCAAATTGTTCCATTACATTTGACCAGAATTAAATTCACTTTGAAGGTGATAGAAAGGCCTATCACAATGAAAGACTAAGTGCACATATCTTTTTTAAAATCACTGTTCTGACACGTTCCACAATTGCCATTACTAACTTACAGCTTCCCTACAGTGCACAAACATTCTAAAATGGTTTCATTTCCTCTGAAGGGCTGACATGCTGCACAATTAGAAGTGTGTATGTACACCTATACAGAAATATAACCATGGGGCACAAGGAGGGGAATAACACCATACGAAAAATGGAAATATGCCAAGATGTTGGTAACTACAGAGTGGCTTTTTACACACACCATTAAAAGGCAGCTAAATTCAAAAACAAGAGTTCTCTCTAGTGGCACATTAGAAGTATTACAACTTGTTAAAATCAGTAGTTACAGGTGAAATTCAAGAAGAAGAGAGATTTGAAAGTTTAGTCATTGCTTAAAACAAAGCACTTGTAAGGAAATAACCAACCAGAAAAAAAACCCCCAAGCAAACCAAAACACAAACGAGTAACCCAAAAATCTCTAACAGATAAAAGGCAAAGAAGAAAACAGGTGAATTGCAAGTAGTGTGTTAAATTTAAACTTGAGTACTATTTGTTTGTTTTAAATGAATTCTCTCCAGTCAGGACCACAGCCCATCTGCTGTTGGAGGAGGTTTTACATCAACACAGGCCGAGCACTGTGTTCAAAAGAGCTTTAAAAATTACATCTCCATTCCTGAGAAGACTTGTGGATAAGATTGACTTAATGCATTGTCAGTAGCAAACAGGACTATTCACAACAGAATACACTCTTACTTCAGCCTTTACAGGACATGGTAGGGAATATAGGGTAAGAAATACAGTAATATCTTGTCTGTCTGGATGAAACCAGGGATGAAATATGTATCTTTTAACATTTATTTCCCATATCATCTACATCTGACTCTGCAGAACAACAAACTACTTTCATAAAAAGTCATGCAAAAAGTAAGCATTAAAAGAGAAAATCAAAGGAGACCAACTCATGTGATAACAGTAGGACAAAGTTTCATTACAAATTAAAAGATCACTTCTTATTATCACATCTGATCTACGGAGAATGACTAAAGACTCTCAAACACTTTTTTCAGGCCAGTTAGAACTGAATTTCTGTAATTATTTTGTTTATTTAAACATTTATATATGGAAGACATGACACAATTATACTTACTCTGTGTATAAATCTTCTATCATTGCAACAACAATGACTATAAGAGACACAGCAAAAATTTGACAGCCAGAACCAATAAGCGATGAAAATATTAGAGGATGACTGGATGGTCTAAACACATCTCCATGGACCTGCTTCCACCCATACTCATCACCTAGATCTCTGTCCTGGGAACAACAACAACAAATTTTAAGTCTAGTCATGACAATTAATGACAAACACACGAGCTAGATATAAACAAAAGGTCTGATTTATTAAAGCAACTTCAAGTGCAAGTGTGTCTTCTCTTCTGAATGCATCAAACCCAGGAGAAAAGTTTACTTTGCAGATGCTTATGGAAGACAACAAAAAATGACTACTGGAATGTATGATGCAGTAAAATCTATCAGAATCCCTCCCTGTCCCTAAATCCTCTGAAGTATTTAGGAGTATATGCAGGCTTACACTACCAAGTCAGAATGGACTTCATGTAACCTAAGGCTGGATATGAACATTAACACAGCGACTATGGAAGAATTTTGGGTTGCAACCTGGGAGCATGTTATAAAGAAAACCAGCAACACTTTCAAGACACACAAAAGGCAATTTTCTGTCCAACTGAGAAATGCCATTCAGAGCTCCTAACACAATGAATGTATGACAAGAAAACAACAAGCCTTAAAAAAAAAGTTTTTAAAGCATGAACACAGATCTTACCATATCATCCATTTCTTCCTCCTTGCTGTATCTTGCATAATCTTTTCGCAAAGTTCTCATTAATATCATAGACACTAAGCCAACCAGAAAGATCACCATCATAAAAGAATTGAAAATTGAAAACCAGTGAATCTACAAAAAGAAAACACATCCTTAAGGTTTAGAACTATAAATGTGTTTCAAATTGTTCCAGATCATTGCCTAGCAGGACAGTTTGTCAGCAGGAGCTAAGTAACAACAAACCATATTGGTAAGTAAAACTACATTTTCAGAAAGTCACTCAAAAACTGGCCTGTGAAGCACAACACATGAAGCTTTTCAGTAGCCAGTCTTGCCCATGACAAAGTTATCACAGATTAGCTAAGCAGCAGCTAATTTTGAACAACTGGCTGTGCATGCTCCCTTGGTAAACAGAAGGCAACACAATGTACTGCTGCCTTCCTAGAGAAGAAGTTTAAGTAGCAAAAGAGACGCTCACAGCCAAAAAGTCAAAGGAACTATTGCTTTGCACAGGATCAAAATGTGCAGCAGCATTATTTTTCCTCTGACAAGCATAACTTCTGGTTTTCACCAGGCTCCAAACAGAATGCAAAATCTCTACTTTCAGAAAGTTGCACAGCTCACTATATTACCCTTAAGGAGATTACAACCCCAGATTTAAACTATCACAACTGATACCACCAACTGCTTTAGTCTAATGCCTTTTGCTTTGCATTTACTTCAGAAAGAAGCATACCTAGGGCCAACTGCAGTTATTCAGCTTACACGGTTGCAGTTTCCCTGAAGCTTCATTGCTTCTCATCATGTGAATATGTCTTCTTGAACTGCCATTATATTCTGCAAGTCTGAAGCTTGCCTGCATACTTACTGAAGCACTCTAAAAGACTGGAGCCATCCTTTTTTTTAGCAACAACACCACCACTTAAAAACTAGACCTAGATCCCCGTGTTTCATTGCCCCGGAACACCAGGGACATCTGAAAAAACAAAGGTGTCATCCAAAAATTCCATGACATCTTCTGAACTAAAGTAACCATTTCAAAGGGTTATTTTGTAAGGTTTCTTAGAACAATACATACTCTGTGCTGAAAGAAGGATGGGTCAAGATATTTATCAAATCGGTCTTCGAACTTCACATCTGATTTCTTCCATTTCACCTAGAGAGAGAAAAGTTTACATTTTAAAAGCTCATTACAGTATGTTCAACTACACTCACATGCTGAAACCCAGAAGGCATATTAAAAACCACCCACTTCAGATGTTTTTTTCAGTATGAATCCAGGTTTTGGCAAAACCATCGGAATTATGTTCATAAAGACTGGTATCTACAGGTCATACACAGAATGAACATCAGCCACCTTGCCTCATGGATCTATTTTCGTATATGCTTATGTGTAAAAACAAGGAAGAATCAGTCTTGCACTGCCTCAGTTCTCACTGTGTCTGTGAGGCTAACCAAAGATGCAAACTTGTTGTCAAATACAACAAAGCTTTTTCATGATTATAGAAGGAGCCCATAAAGATACTCATACTGAAGGCACAAAACCCCAAATCCATCAAATGTTCTTATTTTTCAGTTTCGTAAAATGAATAGTTCAAAGATGATGTTTTTTCCCCACAGGAGATACTTGTAAAACCTTTGAAAAATCCTCCCAAGTTTCCTCAAGATTTCAGAACAAAGGTTAAAGAAAGAAAGCACGTTTAAATATGTTCAAGAATGACATGTTAGAAAGTACCTGATTTTTTTTTTCAGTTTGTTGGGGTTTTTTTGCTGGCAGCACGTTGCCTTTTCTCAACATTTCCATGTGCTGCACTTTATGAAGCAAAGTTTGTGGAGAACCTCGCCAGTGTTCATTGAGCAATAACAACACCGTGTGCTTCTGCTCCCCCAAAGGCAGCTGAGATCTGTGTGGCTACCATGAACTGAGACTGGTATTCAGTGAAATCACCTGCACCTAAATTCTCTGAGTACACTGCCCAAGGAAAAAGATGCAGTCTAGCAGAAGTGTGGGAAATGAGACAACATAAGAAAAAATTTAAAACAGATGCCAATTGGAAAAAAAGGGCATGAACTGAGATACAAGTCCGCTGGAAAGGAACTGGATAAAAGAGATCAAGCTGGACCCTAATAGACAGACATCAAAATTTTAAAAGCTTACAAAACTAAAAGCTGCAGCCCAAAACCTGTAAGACCACAGGATTCTGCAATCTAGACACTTCAACTGCCAATAAATAACTCTAACCAGCTGGAAAAGTATGTGTTTATGGACACACTATCACAGGGTAACAGGATATTACTGCTATCATTTACTCCACAAGTTGCATAGAGGACTCCTTTGAATTTGGAAAATTTAATTGTATTAATTAAATATATGGTGCCAATACAGTAGCACAAAGTATTTTTGAGAATTTTTGCAAGATTTATTTTATTTCTGAAACTGCATTAAAAAATTAAAACAAGCCTATCCTAAATTTTTTTTCAAAAGCATGTCAAAATTTAAAAATATCAGGATTTTCAGTGATATTGAAACAAATGCAGCACCCTTGTGCCTATCTTTTTAAAACCACATGAGAAGGAACTATCCTTTCCAACACATGTTCTCTTACTGAGTATAGAAGAATGCATATTAGATTAAATGTAGATTAAATACCCCAATCGCTCACCACTGTCCTGAGACAGACTAAGAACCTGAAGACTTGAGTACTACTCCCTTTGAGGTTTGATATGAATGTTCTTCAGTTCAAATTACAAACTTATTCAAGATTAGTAGCTCAAAACATTAATAGCTTTCAACATTCTGTTAAGCAGATACATTTCTCATGAGAGCATCTGTCACTATGAAGCAGTGCTTAGAACAAATCCACCAGAGACAATCTGTGAATTAAACAGCACACACGGGTCAGCCCAGCAATTGCCCAGTGGTGCCAACTGAACTGGATAGGCAAGTCTTGAGCTTTGTACACTAAAAAGTATTTTAAGAGAACATCTAATGTTATTTTCATTAACTGGTAGCTACTCAGTGCTGTCCAACTTAAAATTCAGAGCAAATGGACTTCACAGTGCTGGTGGAATTTGAAATAGCAAATTTCAGAATTTCTACTACTGAATTTCTACTATAGTGTAAATGTAATTCTAAAAAGCACATACAAAACCTAATTATCTGCACTTCAAGCTATACAACTTACTCAGCACAAGACCAATGTAATAGCAGCAAGAATATCCTCTGAAATAAAATCTTATGCTGACATCTGCTGCTAACACATTGTAGAAAAGCAATGCATTAAGAACTAGTTTCAGTATACAAATGTGGTGAACATGACAAGTGAATCATTACAGATTTAAGTAACATCAACTAAATAAGGAGGAAAACTAAAAAATTGTTATCTCAATCAGCAAATGTTGTTTATTCATTACCTTTTATGACAGCAATTCAATATAATAGCAGAGAGCTTCAGAAAAAAACCTTATAACCTCATTATACAAATAAGAAATTTCTACTGGAATTGCAAAAAGAAAAATAAGCTTTGATAGTAATGGCTTGCAAAGCATAAAGGCTTACAGTGGGGTTTTGCCCTAGCTCAGAATCCAGCTCAACCCTATGATGCAAATGTCAGAGTCCAAACATGAAGAAAATGTGTATCTACTTGAGGGTCCTCTACACTTCTAGTCTCCCTACCTTTTGGGACACTTTCCTTTCCCATCAAAACACTTTTCTGCAGATAACAGAAGTTTCAGCATGTTTGGAGCGCTTCATTTGTTATTAATAAATCTACCAAGGTTTTTCAGTAATTAAACAAAATATTTGAAGGAGTGAAGATGCATCCTCCTCTAATATAGCCCAATGTAGCAGTACATATTTTAAGTATAGAAGTACCTATTTCTGAGCTATTTCACCATGTAGAATTTTCTTATCACAGGTGTATCACCAAATTACTTACTGAATATGACATCTGGATTTTTGTGTTTGGTACCAATTTCACCTTTCCTTCACTGGTCAGATTGACATCTACAATTCTATTTCCATTGTAACCAATTTCAAGTTTTTTGTAAGTCCAAAGGTAATAATCTTCTCCATTTTCATCTGCTTCTCCAACAATCCCTGCATAGGAAACAAGTGTAAGCATCTATTACGGGTATGTTTTCAGATATCGTGCATTGATTTTTTAAAAATATGCATTATGAAAGTTTTGCCAGCTAAAAAAAGCAACATAACTAAAGAAGACACAGAAGACATTATGTTCTTCTTTTCCACTCTAATACCTGGAATACCATCAGTCCACAGGTCTCTCCAAGAATTCTGTAATGGCATTAAACGAAAAAACATACAGCTACAAACACTGCAGAAGATGTAACAACAGTTCCTCTACCTTTATTTGCAATTCTTACCAGATAAACAACCAGCTAAATACAGATCCAATATCCCTGAAGATAACTTAGCCAAGACTTCTATAATTTCCAATTTCCCATCTACCTCTTAACTCTTTTTTCTTCCTCTTAAAAATTTTACTTTCACTCTGTAATCCTCTTTAGCTGACTCCCCAACACATGCTTTTTGCTCTCATTTGCACACAAGTTTCCACTGCTTGCCAAGAATGTATATTTTTAAGAAATTCTTTCCTGTGAGGGTGGTGAGGCACTGGAACAAATTCCCCAGGGAAGTTGTGGATGCCCAATCCCTGGAAGTGTTCAAGGTCACGTTGGATGGAGCTCTGAGCAACCTGATCTAGTGAAAGGTGTCCCTGCCTATGGCAGTGGGGTTGAAACTAGATGATCTTTATGGTCCTATCCAACTCAAATCACTCTGTGGTTAAGTTCTTCATTTTCAGTAAGCTAATGCAAAATGTCTCATCTACTACAGAAAAATTCCAGAGACTGTACTATGCTGGAGAGAAAAAAAAAAAAGTCTAGCAGTCACCAAGTTCACAGGCTACAAGTGTCACCTTTGATATCAAGACCATCATACCAAAGATCACATAGAAGATGTACAAGATGGAAACTCACAGTAAAAGCAGCACTCAAGATATACAGAGGTGGGTGGAATGGGAGAACAAGTAGGTGAAGGATATGGAACAGGCTATCACAAAGCAGTAGGTATATGAAGGAATGGCACTTGTGCATCACCTGTGTTTTTTAATTTGCAAGGTGGTGTTTTTCTGTCATGTTTTTTACTCATGCTCATCTGTCAGGATTGCCTTGTATATGCCATCCACACGGCACAAGTGCCAGTTTGTACCTATGCCATACAGCCCAGCACCTGGAATACCATCTGGGCCCACGGTATTATCCAAAACCATGGCAATGTAGACCTCTAAATTACCTAAAAGGACATTCTGATCAATCACTCCCTGAAGGAGTGAACTAACACAGTGTTTCATATACTTAGGGAATGTCCCGAAACAGTCAAGCCTTGTCTCTCCACTGTGGGACAGCAACTCAGGAAAAAACACAAAACAGAATCATTTTATCTGAATGCACTTAGTAAAAGATATTTTTCTTTAGTATCTCTATCTGCCACCACTTTATGTGCCACTAGGCAAGTCTATCCAACACACCCAAAACCAGCAGCAAAATGGCACAGCCACGTGTACAGTATCACTCATGCCACATTCATAGCAGAAATATTTACAATAAAAACTGTGCAATGAGTAGCAAGTCTCAGTGCCACAATTATTGCAGATAAGCCATACTCACAGTTTTCTAAACTGTACTTGGAACACAAAGATCCAAAAGAGTCATTCAGACTTGCAGATAAACACTTTTAATGAGTTCAGGTGCATCCATTCCTTTCTCAGCCCCCCATCAAGAACTGAACAATTTTTCTGAATAAAAAACTGGCTAATATTGATTGACCAACTGATAGTTCTGCTAGCTCTACCTAACCCTCACAGGCAGACCAAAATTGTCAGCACTGCTTGCTTTCACACCTGATATCAGATTACATCCTTGCATAATATTACCAATACTTACGATGCTGCAGTCAATCTATTACATGTCAGAGCTTGAGGTCCTCCTTCCCAACAACTACCACAACCAGCCTCTTAATATCTTACAAAGATGATACCTAGATTCTACATGTTTGTTAGCTGATTTCTTGGGCATACAAAGCATACTACTGAAAAACATCAAAAATACTGGAATCACAGGAAAACAGATTTTTTAGCTGAGAGCATAAAATTTAGTCAATGTATAGAAGATTTAGTAAGTAGATTTGTTCTTTGGCATTTGAGGTGATAAAACATGACCAGAAAAATCAATCCTAAAAAAGAAAGCCACACAGGATTCCAAAGAATTTAGCTTAGCATCCATCATCCTTTGGCAATCCAAAGCCTACATGCCTGCCACTAGCCTAGAAAAATCATTCACTGATCTATTGCTGAAAAGCCAAAAACCTAAAAAATATTGCAGCAACAACTGTCACTCATACATGCTTTTAAAAAGCCTACCAGCAATTACACAAGTAGTTCAGTAAAGGCCACGTACAGCAATTCAGGTCTACTCCAAGCCCTGCCACAGACCTGCTACACAAAATAAGTAAATCAGCTGAAATGAATAAAATCAATATAAAAGTACTTCTCTTGTCAAGCAAAAATATTCACATTAAAACACAAAACAACAACAAAAAACCCAACAACAAAACCAAACCAACAAATAAAACCAACCAACCAACCAAAAAAGAACCTTCCTGACTACCAGATAAATAATAAATAAATAAACCTATAAAATTATGTTTCTGTTTGGGGCTCATGTTCATTTGTTCATTAGACAGATACCTTCTAGAACCAATTAAAATTATAAGAGCTAAAAAAAAAAGTCCCCTTTGTCAGAAAGAATGAACGATGGGTAGCATTATTCATCCTATCAAAGGACTTTTCTCACACAGCTTGAACCGTATTTTTGTAGGTGTTGCAGGATTTTGTTTATTTTGGGCTGGTTTACCTCTTTCATTGATCACAGACAACAAAGACCTTACCTTAACAAAACATTTTTCATTTCCTTTCAGTTTATAACTACAACTGGGAGATTAGGGCTTGGCAAGTTTGACTGCTATCAATGCAAAGTGCAATCTGCAGAGCACTCTTTACTAGGAATATGATTACAAGTTACAAAGGAGTAACAAAACACAGAGACCTTAGGAGACAATGGCATTAAGGATACACACATTTTTATTCAAGACACAAGTACTTCTAAGCCCAGATTAATAATACTCAGCACAAGTAATTTTAAGAATTGTAAAAAAACAAGTAAAATAAAACTCCTTCATGTAAACACAAACTACACATGCAAAACTGTAAAAGCCACTAAACTACCATGAAAGTAAACCAAATAGTTCTTGTGTTAGCAGTAAAGAAAAGTAGCAGCAAAATAAAGTTTAAACTCTGAAATAGTTTTATAGCAGTTGCTATTCATGAACACAATAACATGGACCTTACATGTAGCTTATCTAATTAAAACTCAAACATTTTAAAGAATTTAACCCTAAGAACTTGCTATTATTAAATCAGTGCTCAAGAAACAAAACAGGTTTTCATTGTTTTTGTAATTCATTAGTATAAGCCATCCTACTGATTTTTCAATGCAAAAATCTCTCAATTTATTTCAAAGAATCATAGAATATGCAGAGTTGGAAGGGACTCATCAGGATCATTGAGTCCCTGCACAGGATGATCCATGAATCACACCGTGTGCCTGAGAGCATTGTCCAAATGCTTTTTGAGCTCTTGTCAGGCTTGGTGCTGTGACCACTTCCCTAAGGAGCCTGTTCCAGTGCTCAACCACCATCTGGGTGAAAACCTTTTCCTGATATCCAACCTAACCTGACTCCCTCCTCTGACTCAGTTCCATGTCACTTCCTTGAGTCCTGTCACTGGTCATGAGAGTGAAGAGATCAGCACCCGCCCCTCCACTGCCCCTCATGAGGATGCTGAAGACCACAAGGAGGTCTGACCTCAGTCTCCTCTTCTCTAGGCTGTATTATTTGGTTTTACATTCTTGTGAACTTGGTTTACATGTATGTTTTACATTCTTGTAACAAAGCTTAGTCATTAAATGACTCCACGAAACCCACTAGTACAGTACTCAGGTAGGTGTAATCTAGTTATTTATACATAATATCACTCACCCCATATTGGCAAGTCATCAATATACATCTGGTACCAATAGTGATTTTTGATAGCATACACAAATGCATCTCTTCTTCCTTTGTCCAAGTCAACTTCACAGTAAGTAGTCTGCATTACATCGTCTGCAAAAAATTAAAAGCACAGTTAAAGATTTATTAATGAGCTGGTTCAAAGCAAAGGCAAACCAAGCAAATGGAGGAATGGACACTGATGAAGCCTTCAAGCCATTTTGGCTATCCTCAAGTAGGTAACAAAAAAGGACATTTAAAAAGGAACCATTAAAGCAATTACATGATTGTTTTCATAAATCTACTCTTCCATATGCAGAAGCTTCCCACAGATTGGACATGAAAAGGTTTTAAAGTATCCTTTTGCTACTTCACCCACACTAAATTAAGATTCATTAGCTCATGGAAGATTTATCCAGATAGATCATGAGACCTCTTCTACTTTAACAAGAGGTATAAAATTATTAACAAATACCTAAGACTTTGTACAATATTATCTATTTTACTATAATAACTCCCACTATTTTGAAAATAAAATAAATCCACCTCTTTGAGTCAGAAAGCTATTCTTCCCCATCTACAATTCATAAGTCATTCTTTCAAATCCCAGTTTCCTTCCCTAATATTTCCTTCTAAAGTGAAAAAAAGACACGTTTACAAGAATTCAGGCAGCAACAGATTTAGAGACAAGTCCCCTCTCATGTACATCTCAGTAAAGTTTTCTTCACTCTGCAAATAGTGAAACACAGTGAATGTAAAGAATTCCAGCTTCCCCTCAGCTCTTTTTGTCATCACTGGAATTGAAGACTCATTTCTGGTAGGTAAAATACCAAAGGACATCACAGAGATAGTACAATCAAATCTGGATCAAGTATGTTACAAGTTACTCCAGGGCACATACACAAACCCCCAGCAGCATCATTAGAAACAATCTCATTCAATTCTCACGAAACACAGGCATGACATAACATGTGGTATAGGATGTCACCCTCAGCCACACTACACAGGTACAGTTCCTCTCACCTCCCCCTAAAACAAGTGAATGAAGACAAGTGCTCCTTTCACCAGCCACTGGGAATGCTGAAGCTGTCATTTAGTTACAGGACAGGATTAGATGGTTAAGCTTAAATCCACTGTGTTAAATGATTAAACGAAAGAAGCTTAGAACAGCATTCAGGGGCTGGGGAACCTGATGTCTACTTCATTATAGCTTTACGAGATCAAAAGTTTTGCATATGTTAGAGTTCTCAGCAGGGTGTGTATCCAAGAGGAATGTGAAGTTAAAGGTATGTTTTGTGTTGTGTCTACATCAGGGATGCCAAAGAGGTAACATGTGCTATGTAATACAGCTTCAATAACGTCTTGTAGCTCATTAAGCAAATTTTTAAAAAGCATGAAAGCATGACTCATTAAAAAAGTGTGCTTAGCCAAATTTCAAATTTCCTATGAACAGAGATCAATGGGGTTTTATTCCAACATGTAAACCATACAAAACCTCATTATATCTGACCACCTCCTGGTACAACACTGAACATCATCCCGAATGGCTGCCATTCAAGAGGTGTTGCAGAAGGAAGTCTGGGCAAAGAGTTCTCCATTAGAAGTATGGTCATTTAGTAACACTTCTGAACAAGTATAAAATTCAAGTATGTCAAAAAATCCTTTTTCTCTTTAAGTTAACCTTGTCTAAATGGCATTGTATGGCAATATCAAAAATTAATTTTCCAACTGAAGTCACTACGATACTAATGTTCAATACATTTAATAATTTACTAGGTCTCAGGTGTAACAGAGGATGTCAATCCAAATACTTGAATAAAGAACCTGACATATTAATTAAAGATCATTATTACCCTAGATTTAGCTTGACAAGTAAATTAAGATAGCTTAAAGTTATATTACAATGTATGTTAATAATTCATTACTTTATTCACACAGATATTTATACAGATTTGACTCCTGTGATAAAAGAACAACATAATTCATACTGTAACAGAAGGAAAATCCAGCTATCTTGTAACATTGCAGGTATCCTTTCATAGGACACATATTTTTAAATACAAAAAGAAACACTGATTTATGGGTTCTTGAATATACTGTAGTTTTGCCCCACCAGTCAGTACTATGAGAATTCAAGTGCTAACTTCCACTCTCAGAAGAACACATTTTTGCAGAACCATAATTTTTTTATTCTAGTTCAAGAATACAGGCAACACCCAGTGATTCAACTGCCAGTTTTACTTACACAGTTTAGTATTTCAGTTAGTAACAGCTGCAGCCTAAATAATTCTTTGAATATGATGAACAACATGCAGCTTCACGCTTATTGCTGTACAGCCAAACCATGTCGAGAATGGAACTGGTTTTTATTGCAGAAGTTATTTTATTAGAACAATTCCAATTCACCTTTAGTCACTCTAAAGGATAAAATCCTAGAAGTATAAAATTCAAATCTAATTTTATTTTGTAAACTCATACAACACTCATTTAAAGAGAAAAAAAAGCCTGTAATTGTTAGTCTTGCCATAATCCCAAACACACATAAGGTTACCTGTTAACTTAGAACTCAGATATGATTCACACATTTACGAAGAAAATCCGTACATGTTTATTATTGAATGGGACTTGAGCAGCTCTTAATTTACTTCAGTTGCAGGTTTTAGATACTCAACACTCCTTGAAGCAATATTTTATTCTAAAGACCCTGTGAATCTATTGGTACCAAAACATAAGCATCTAGCCATTAAAAAAACCAACAAGAACAAAAAACAACTGAAAAACCCAACCTGCAAAAACACCACCAGTTCTGTTTCTGTTTAATTGCAGCAACATTTGGACCACTGGTGGTGCAGAGATCAGAGCATGTATCAATGACACTGAGATAAAACTCATCCATTACAAAAAAAATATTTTAATTTCACTGACATTATTTAGTTACAATTATTAAAAAAAAAAAAAGTGAACACAGCTTCAGCAAAGAACAAGGTCTACCATTAAAGAGTCACCAAAGAACTGAGCTACCATCACATTTTAACAACCAAACTGGAAAAGAATTCTTTATACAAATGCTAAATTTTAAGGGCTGGTCTATGAAATCTAAATTTTCCAACACGCACTGGATATAAATTGTATTGATTTTATGACAGCTTTTAAGCCTGTAAAAAAAAATTAATCAATCTCACACCACAACCCTACTCTATTTTTTTACTTCAAAAACCTGTATATCAAGGTAATTTAGATTTCACGAATTTTACATAATTTTATATTAAATAACTACTAATAACTACTGTTAAAATTCATTTATACGTGTTACTCTGAAATTTGAAAAAAAAGAAAATTTTAATACTTTTAACAGCAGATGACTCCATTCAGATTTCATTTCACAGACCAATGCTAGAAATGCAGAAGCTGTTGGATGCCAGCTAACAGCAAACAGATTATGGTCTTCATCTTTTATCCAGAGGACACAGATTGTAAGGGAAAAAAGCCAGAAGTGCACATGTACAGCTTCACAGATCACATACACACACTTGGTAATCAACCAGCTACCACGTACCATCTGCTTTATAGAAAACATCTGAACATCTGACCAGCAGCCACTTTGGCTGGGAGTTAAATTCACTGCAGGCCCAATACAGATTATCAACCTATACTGAGCACCAAGGTGTTAATAATTAAATTTTTTTAAAAATTCCGTGAATGGGATACATTGTAGAAGTAAACATTAACTCACAAACCTAGTCTTTTCAATTTGGTGCTGCACCTAGAGATTACACTTATCACAGGAATAAAACAATCTCTTTGTAAAGTTGGGGCAACTAAAGGAAGTAAAAATTACACATCAAACTGGCTGCAAAAACAAGTATTTATAATATTCTGATAATAGAAGTTTTATTGTGTTGAACTGCTGCCAGTTTTCTTCTCTGTTCTTTCCACGTTGTGTTTCTGAGCATATTCTATGAGGTTGGACAGCAAAACTATTTCTCTTATATTGAGTAAAATTTTCAGCATGCTACAAGGTGTTACAAACCAGTAATGGGACTATTTTCCAGTGTTTCTGTAGGTGGTGTTCCTTCCTTAAAAGGAAAGATTCAACCCCCAACTCCTTTAATGCAGAGATGCTATCCTTTGTGCAACTTTAAAAATTATAAAGAATTCATGGTATTAATGACCTTTCTAAAAATCTTCTATTCCACTTAATCTTATATTCCACTTTTGTTATCCTACTGATAACAAAACCATCATCAAGTCTCTTATTTTGCAGATGTCCTGTTTTGGATAAAACTTTTACAACTTACAGAAACTAAATCCCATCTGATCGTAAATGCTCAGACAAGAAATATATGCTTAAGTTCTCCATCCAGTTAAGCACTAGTGATGTAATGAAGTGCAGTGTTCTAGGAAAAAAAGATACATATACAGAGAAACACAAATTGAATGAAATTTATAAATGTTAAAATTCAACAGAGACAAAAAGAATCTGTTATTATTTGAAGTTCCGCAACTACCAGTTAAAGATATCTGAGAGGACACACAGAGAGAAATTATGCCCCTAATACCAAGATATGTATTTGCAAAAGAAGTTAAATGTCTTCTCTGGAACAGTATGGAAAGATGGAGAGGGCAGGAAACAACAGGAAAACAAACAGACCAGCTTCATCCTGACTGGCATATGATGAGTTAGGGTCAATGCTATAAAGATGTTTGTCAAAGGTATTTTAAACTAGACAGTGACCAGAAGGATACAATAATTAACTTTGTGTTAAGGTAGAATTTTGAGATGTTGAGCCCTTGCTACTCCTTTGCAATTGCAGAGAGTCTGCAAGTACTCAATATCAGAGGAAAAATGACATCTTCAGAATTAATAATTCCATAATTCCAGCAAATATTTAAACACTCAAACGCAAAAAAGCTTAGTTGTACTTTTTAAAATGTAATCAGTTACTTCAGAGGCACGTATCTGCTGCAAGCATTTTCCTTCAAGGGCATGCAGATGAAACCTTCACTGTAAACTCAAAAGCCAATCGCTGTAGACAACCTTGCAGGGTACAAGATACACTCAGTTGCTAGCAGCAACAAATTCTCAGTTCTTCTACTTAAAACCCCCAAGTTTTAAGGGTTCATGTATATTTTAAGTGACTAAAGGCACTGTGAATTGCTTACCTTTAAATTTGATGTCAAGACCACTAAATTCCAATTCAACTCCTTGAAGTGCTTCCCCTAGGGTTTCATGGTAATGGCTGATGCTTTTTTTTGATCCCACGCAGAAGGGAAGAGAGAAGTATTTGTATGTTTCTTGGCGATTGTGGTAGGGCCCTACAGTATTCATCCATAAAACAACTTCCTCTTTATCTTGGTACTGAAAGATAAAGTTATTGAGTTAGATGAGAATCTGAGCAGAATAAAAATGTTCAAGAAGCTCTCATTCATGTTAACTAGCAGAGCAGGATTGTTGAATCACAGGCAACAGTTACATATAAAGACAATTGAGCATTTTTGTCTTTCGAGTGAGAGGGATTCCAGGTAAGATTTTCAGCCTGCTTTCTAACAAAAAAAAAAAGCTTAGTTGATTATATAGTTTCTTAGAGTCTATCACTGAAGTATCAAAGAGAGAAGCAGAAGATGTAGAGAGCAGAAGTAGAGAAAAGTGGAAGTCTCAAAAATAAATAAGCTTTTACAAATTTTGTGGAAACACATCAGTTCAAAGCAAAATTCTGCTTATCTCCACTGAGAAAAAGGAAATATCAAATTAATGTCTTGTTATACAAGATCTCAGCAAAGAAATTAGGTAATCTACCCATGGTGACATGTATACTGTATTTTCCTAAAATGCAGCTTCCTTTCATTTTACTAATGGTATAAATTGCATTCAAAATTCCCAGAAGACCGCAACGCCTCACAGGAGGCACTAAAATTAAACTGCTGCATACCTACAGTAGCCAAGAGGCAAAGAAGTCAGACAGAAGAACTGTATTTTGATGCATTTTCAACATTCTCACAATGAAAAAAACAGAACAGCAAGCAGTCTGGTGGCTGCCATGAAATTCTTTCTGGGAACATTCACTCTTCACTTTCCACAGCTACTTTTAGCCAGAAAAATTTATTCCTTGTCTAAGAGCCAGTAATTTTTTTCAAGCCCTTATTACTTCTGAACAAAAGTATTTAAAGCCATTAATCTACCAATATTCAAATACTGCACAAATTCAGGAGAATTAAGTGATCTAAAATAATTACTTGCACTATATCTGTGTGCATCTGGATGAGGTATCAGATTTGCTGATAACTACAAAAAGTCTCTCAGCCAACACAACTTCTTCACCTACTATAACTTCAACAGAATAGGAGGGACAGTGATATAACTTTTAAGGCAAAACCCCTAATTATAACTTTATATACATGAAAGCACAACCACCATATAGGTTCTGATGTTTTTAAGTACAGAAGAATAAAGTACTATTTTAAGACGAAACCACAGACACAGAACACATTGGAGAAGCAAAGAAAGTCAAATGTTAATTAGCTGTAACTATTTCATAGTGTACAACTGAAATACTGAATACAGTTATGCATCTCCCTTTTTAACAAATGAACAAAGGTTCTTCAACTCCATCTATTCTGAATAACCACAGCTGTATCACGAGGTTAACTCAGAAATAATTAGGTACACGTGGAATGCAACAAATTCTTCAGATGAGGTGTTTAAAAGTTTAACTCAAGGATTTAAACAAACATGCTTTGGAAAATAATTTAATCCCTTTAAACTAACACATTATCTCATCTTTTTTGTTTACAAATATGTACAAGGGTCATTCCAGCCGCTTATGTGAGTGATTTCCAACAAGAAACTTAAAATCTTACCTATTTCATTCTGAGCTGCAGCAGAGACCAAACACTTATCAGTTTCTCAAACCTGCCCACCAGCAGAGCACACATGACAGAACACTTCTGACAGATAGAATGTCAAAGAACGATCAAAGAAAGAGTAAACAACACAGCAAGAGAAAGTAGACATTCCTCCTCTCTTCCAGCAACCAGAAAGGTTATACTAGTGCAGCACAGTTATCCAAAGAAAGTTGGGAAAGAAAGAAAGGAAAAAAAAAGAAAAATCACAGTTCCAACTCCCTCAGCCACAGCAGCAGATAGTGGAATCTGCACTTCAAATCTGCCTCTAGCTCCTGCCAAGGTAGCACGGGACAAGTTGGTCCATATCTCTTCCTAGACTGTTATGTCTAGCATGTCTTCTGTTTCTTCCTCTAACAGCTGCAGAACATATTTCCAGCCCTTCCTCAAAATGGTCTGAACTTGTCAAGAGCCCACTTTAGCACTACTCCTTATAACGAACAGCTTACAGTGAGCTCAGCTATGTCTCTGTTCAACCTTCAGTAATAGAATATGACAACATCCTTAGGTCTGTGAGTTCTTCTTTGACAGTGCCTGAATAAAGAAAGCATTGACCACTGCTATACTTAGCTGCTCGTTTCTGACCTGCTTCACACTGAGCTGGGATCTCTGCATTTTTGGAACTATAACAGAAGTGACAGAAGTGGCAGAAACCAACAGAATAAGAACATACTAGTCAAAACCTTACTACGTTTTCTGATCTAATAATGTAACTACATTGTAATTGCAACATCTGCAATAACAAAATTTGTCTTTGCTTGTCTCTTATCTGCATGATGCTTAGCCCTCCTTCGGGACTTACAAGTTTTTCCCACAATGACTCCAAGATGCCACCATCCTACTCCGGAGAGAAAAGGGACCAAATCAAACATAAGTAAAGAATTCAGTCTGCATTTATTACTTCCTCCATTCTCCCCCCCCCCCCCCCCCCCCCCCCCACAGGACAAGAGAAATCTGTCCAGGACTGCTACATAAACAAACACAGCCCCTCAGCCAGCCCAGGTTACACCTCACTCTAAGCAGTCCTTAGTCACAGCAATTTGCAGTCCATCAGGTGCTCCCAGTGGGCTCCCCAAATCAAGGGGGCTGTTGTAAGTAAACCAGCTTAAGCAACTTCAGCCTAAATTTGGGGGTGGTGTCTAGTAAAAACTCAAGCAGATTGTTTTCTCCCTAAATATTTGGGGTTTGCTCATTCTCAATTATAAAGATGAGCTTTCACATTTAAACACGTTTCCCTGTCATGACATATCTCATTCTTATATTCTTAGCCTAGCAGTAGGGTAATTTGGTGGCAAGAACACAGTGCTATTAAAGAGTTCCAGTTTGTGGTGGTTTGGGTTTTTTGGTTGTTTAGGTTTATTTTTCATTATTTCCTTCATAATATCAAAACATCTACAACAAATAACAGTGTCAACAAAAAGGAAAACTCTTATTTAGGCAAGACAAAGAGCTAGAGTATCTTGTAGGACTTTACTGTCACCCCTATATGAGGACTTCTAGGTTGAGAGAAGGCTTACATACAACACAGCTTTCAGCAAAAGGTCACACTACGAGAGAGAGAATATAAAATAAGCTGAGATGAACACAGTAAATGACAAGACAAAGAAGGTCAACAAACAAGATGCTGCAATCTGTACTGGGTTTTAACTCAGCAAGCTCTTCTGGTTTCGGTTCATATAAAAGGATAATATAGAGCATATAGCTCAGAGATCCTAATTATATTCATAGACACAAGCATTTAACAACTTGGTCATAGTGCCACAATTCAGAGTTCACCAATTCCACGTATGAGAGAAGACTACAAAACACAGTTTTATTTATATTCCACTTACAGTAATTTACGAAAAAAGGTAGTACTCGTTCTGTAAGTTTTCCATATTTTTCTGCACTAAGCCTAGTATCAGCTCAGTACTTTCAGTAACTATATGGAGTATATAATGATCTCTTTATAGGGGCAGCCTGAAAAGACTCAGCAGCAACACAAGTTACCTACCATACAGCTGTTACAACCTGATTAAGGGGAGATAAACCTTCAGAAACTTTTTTCTGTAATTGCCAACCAGGTGGTGAAGGACTAACCTGCACCTCAAGTGCAACTACGTATCAGCTACAACCCTCATCACAGCTGGGGACATCTGTTCCAAAGCAGCACAATATGGTCATGCTGCCTGTACAGAGTGCTGGGCTGTAGAGCTGTTGTGCATGTGCAAGCTAAAAATCACGTCCATCCCATCTGTAGTGCTGCCTTGTTGCCTGAATAGATGGGTCTACTCTAGTCCCCTGCAGAACATTAAATTTGTATAAAGCTTGTGCTGTCTGACCTGGCCAAGTGTGGATTTCTTCCATGCAATGCAACTACTGAAAAACTGGGGGTATGCACCACTTTGAGGCTTAATACAATTTCCATGTATCTATACGGTTTAAAAACTATTCCACCGTAGCAATACTGAAACTGCCTTCAGCATAGTACATACATCTTCCTTTCCTGTTACCTAATAGGGCACTCGTGATGTGGAAAGCAACTTTTCGTTCTCTTTGCACAACTGTAGAAATTAGCATGGTAACTCTAGAAATAAACTATTTATTCTACAAAACAATTAAGGCTAGATTAAGTCAGTATAAAAAAGGTTGCAGACAAGGATATGAGACTGTCAAGTTGTTGATGTTCTTTAAACCAAAAAAAGATGGAGACAGGGAGAGGATTACAACTGCCAAATCTTACGTGATGATTCAGCAAAATAAATTCAAATCGAGACAGTTTCTTTCAGAAAGTATGCAATTTTATTCCTTTTCTCAAATTGCAGTTTGGAATGAGGCTTTCCAAAATGTACATCTTTCAGGGAGGGAAAAAAAAAGGAACAACATTATCTGTTACTGGCAGAGCAAAGCTGTAAAAGCAGGACAGTAAATACAAGGGGTAGCAAGCAAGACTCAACTGGTGAGTAGCATCCCAGGCTTCTAGCCCCCAGATACTCTATCAAGCACTGTCATAGCACTCAATGCTTGCAGCTTACATCCATAGCCTATTAAACTGTGGATTTCAGCCTCATGCTCTCCTTTGGACAAAGTAGGTTATTTCTAGTAACACTTCTTCATTTCTCTCTGAATTGTAGGCCTCACCAAAATGAGGGTAGAACTGTACCAGCAGCACAGTCTGAACTACTGTACAAGCAGTACTTTTACTGTTACACTCCCCAGATGCACAAGATTGCTCAGGCACACCACGTCCTGATTCCACAACATTTATTTCACCTCTTCAGAATGGAAACAAGAGAGCTTCAAAGAGGAATGAGGCTGCTCATCTGCACACAACTTCATATGCAAATAAGTCTTTTGCGTGCACTGAAATATTTTCCACAGTGGTTCTCTAACTGACAATTCTCAGATACTATACAAAGCTCCTAATTTTATATATTAATTTTAAACAAGCCTTACAGGCTCAGAGCTTTAATATACTTCATTGATGTGTAGGTCAAACAAAAATGCTTTTCTCAAACATAATAAGTTAGGAACTTTGCTACATGGTATAGGCTGGGGTTTATTTTTCAATGTTTGTCATGTGTTTCCATGCTTACAAAAGCACTGACAATTAAACTGAAGCAATTAAAATTTAAATGCTACCTACTCCTTAGACCATCCCCCGCAACAAAACCCCCAGGATATTTCAGAATGCTTTTATGGTTTGTCTGTTTCATCATCAACTCCACCAAGTCTAGCAAGAGAAGATGTGAAAGCAAACCAGGCAGGAGCCCACCAGCCCTGTTTCTGCAGGATCAGCATACACTGTTATAAGATCACCAGCACCCCATTGATACTATCACTTCCAAAAATAAAAGGACAACTGTCAAAAAATGGTGCAATACAGGCAATGAGCAAGTGTATGACATGCCCTGAAGCATGACAATAAGTTAAAGTATCAGTAGACAAGTTTTCAGTTAGTTTCTGATGTATTGCTCTGTTCTGGTCTGCAGTTACACTACTGTACTGCCTTTTGACAAAGGAGATTTTAAATGCTGTGTGGAACTCCAATTTCTCTTCACTCATTACTGATTTTTAAATACTCATTTATCTTATAATTGTATTTACACTATTATTCCTTCAAAGAAATGTAGACGTGATTTTTAAAGAAGTAATTCAAATTTAAGATAAAGGATTTAGCTCTTGGTTCAATGACACTATCCACACCTGCCACCTCCAGAAACTATAGTACTTATAGACCTAGAGCTTTGTGCAGAGTCCTCTCACAATTACCTTTTACAATATTTGCTTAGAAGTCCTACAATTATAAAATAAAGGCGACATATAAAACATTAAAAGCCAATTTACATTAATACAAAAATACATATTATAGCACACATCTGTATTATTTCATAAATATTGTACACTATTACATATTGTAGCAGCAGCAACCACATTAAAAATACTAACCAGCTAACACAGGGCATTAAACACCTAAGACAGCACTTGTGTATGCCCAGCAGGCTCAGTACTGATAAGGTCCTGTACATCAGCAGCTAAAAGTAAACTGTGGCAAGATGCACTGACACACCTTCACCAGACAGCCCAAGTGCCTGTGCACAAGAAGCCACACACTGAAGAGTTAATAAGGAAACAGCAGCACATGTGGATATGTATTCCCACAATAGGTCTCCAGTCTTAAACTTAGTGAAAATTTACGCTTTGAGGTTACCAAATCCTAAATTTCCCCTCCACTCCTCGAAAAGTGAGTAGAGCCTCCAAAATGTAATAAAGCACCTTGATTATAGAAAACTTAATCTTCCAAATATAATCATATTTAAAACTGAAATTCATTAAAATGCAGTATTTAAGGTATATTTCCTTCAGGTTCTTAATCTCAAAATCAGCATACTACTACAAAACTCTGTTCATGCTTCATTCATGCTGCTAATGCTTCCACTCCAATCTCCCATAGAACATTAAAGCATCAAAATATCTAAGCAAGGAGACAGCCTTCTAAAAAAGGTAACTGTCTTTCTACATCAACTATTCCTAACTTATCACATGACATTAATAAACTGGTCACTACGCAAACAAGAATACTAAACCAAAAGACAGTTATCATCTTGCATATTTGAGTAATTTAGACAGAAAAAAGCGACAAGCCCTTAAAAGGAATTTGTGATTTCCACTGGTAGTTGTTTAGGTAATCATTCAGAAGACTTAAGAACCATCAGAAACCACTTTTGAAGGGAGACTTCAAAACCAAATAAATTCAATGACAGCATTATGATTTTTTGTTCCCCCAGAACATTACCAATATTAATAATGAATAATCCCTCAAGTAAACCAGCCTTTAAAATAAACACAGTGCTATACTGAAAACCATCTCACCTCAGCGGAAAACTAACTCTGCAGTCTCAGCAACAAAACTGGGACCTAAGCTTGTTCAAAGAATATCTGCTCCTTGAAAGTACTCAATATTAGCTTAACTTTTCTGTCATTAACTGGAACACTGATAAATTCTTTCTCTTTAAAAAAAATAAAGACAATCGTACACAGTTTTCAATTCCTCAAAAATCCCTGTAATAGGGCAACTAATTAATTACTGCTTATACAAAAGCTATCAATACCGTTAATCTTAGTAAGCTTACCACAGCACATCTAGAGAAAGCTGTGCTAAGGAACTGAGGAAGTGCTCGCCAGCCAGGCTGCTCAGGAGCACTGAAAGTCCTGACAGCCAGACAGACACTGTTTTATCACAGCCACACTCTTAACACACTCCACTTGGAGCAAATGAGGATGGTTTTTGGCAAAGTCTCGTTCCAAAATCACGTCTCAGCTCATCACAGAGACTTCCACCCTCCCACACCGAAAGCCATGGGAAATAACACTGACGTAAAACCAGAAACCGATGAAGCCCTTCCTAGAGATTCTTTTCGGGTTATACTGCAAGCACTTTATCAAAAACTATCCTCACCCCAGTAGGTGAGCGCTCAAGTCAGCAGTATCACCATTTTCCTGAAGGGTCCGTGTCAGTGTCCCCATTCTGCCCTCACTTCCCAGCCCATTCCCAGCTATCCGCCCCTCTCCCAAGGCGAGCTGTCCCCTGCAGCGTGTTCCCTGTCACAGCGGGGCTGTGCTCTGTAGTGAGAGCAAACATCCTCCCGGGAGGAGCAAACAGCGCTCTCCAAACAAAGCCCGCGTACCTGCCGGGGCGTTTATCTCTCCCGGAAAAGGTGGGACACCGCGCCCGGCCGCACAAGGATGTGCAAACCGGATCAGGGAGCCCGGCGGCCCTGTCCCGAGCGCCCCGCTCACGCGAACCGGCGAGCGGGGCCCGACCCCGCGCAACCCTCCCCGCCCGAGCGGCGCAGGGGGCTCGGAGGGAGCCCCGCGGGGCGGGACCCGCCCGCTCCTCCCGCGGCCGCGGCCCGTCGCCCCCCATCCCGCCCGCCGAGCCGCGCTTCCCGGGCGGCGGGGCCGCGGCCCGAGGGCCGCTCCCGGGGGAAGCCGGGCGCCGCCTCACCGTGTGCTCGTGCTCGTCGGCGCGGGCGCGCAGCGGCAGGAGCGGCAGGAGCAGCAGGAGCAGCCCCGGCGCCGCCATCTCGGGCCTCGGCGTCCCCAGCAGGCCCCGCCGCGGCACCGGCCCGCGCCCGCCGCCGACGACACTTCCGCCCCGCCCGCCACGTCACCCGCCCGCCCGCCGGAACCGCGGGGGCGCTACGGGAGCCCGGGAGCGCCGAGCGCTGCGGCCGCCGCCGGGGAGGGGCCGCGGGCGGGCACAGAGCGCCGTGCACCCTGGGCGGCGGGGGCACCGCGGCCTCCAGCGTGAGCGCAGTCTGTTCTTACCCGGTGTAATTACGCCTGATAAAATCGTGACATTTTGATCGATGAAATAACGTACAGTTATTTGGGAACATCGCGGCCCAGGGCTGTGTGCGAGTACGCGCTGGAGCACAAGTCCTGCGAGGAGCGGCTGGGGGAGCTGGGGTTGTGTAGCCTGGAGGAGGCTCAGGGGAGACCTTATCGCTGTAAAAATACCTGAAAGGAGGCTGTAGCCAGGTGGGTGTTGTGCTCTTCTCCCAGGCAACCAGCGACTGGACGGGAGGACACGGGCTCAAGCGGCACTAGGGGAGGTTTAGTTTGGACATTAGGAAGAATTTCTTCACGGGAAGGGTGATTAGACATTGGAATGGGCTGCCCAGCGTCACCGGTGGTGGAGTCACCGTCCCTGAAGGTGTTTAAGGAGAGACTCAACATGCAACTTAGTGCCGTGCTGTAGTTGACAGGCTGGTGTTCGGTCGTAGGTTGGACTCTCACGGGTCTTTTCCAACCTAATTGGTTCTGTATCATACGGGGTCCCACCCTCTACGCCCCTGCAGCACAAGCTGCAGGAGCTTTAGGGGCCGAGGGTGGGCACTGAGGCGACACAGCCACACCTGGGCCTCGCCTAAGGGAGGGTTTCCATCAGTGCTGGCTAAGATGAAGCCTGTAAACCTGCCTATGAACTTGGAACTCCCTCAAGCTACAAGTCCGAAGTAAAAAAACCCCAAACAAATCCCCCAGTCCAAAAAGCTCACAGTATTAAGGATTAATTCATCAGACAACTTTTAAACTGAACATACTGTAAAAAAAATTACATACAGTAAAAAAATTCAGAGGCTATCCGATGTAATATTAAAAAAAAAGGTGGGCTACACCATCTTATCAAATATTGCACAAGCCAACAAATAGACAACGAGGGACACGAGCAGAAGGCAGGAACTGCTCTGCTGGTACCTGCCATCCATGCTTTGTAGGAACGATGCAAAACCGGATTTTCTTGTTTACCACTTACCACCATACTTACACTAAAAGCTTTTCTCCTTGTGGTCTTACACAGTCAGTCTACCAACCTGAACATATTTCACAAGATGCATTTATAGCCTTTTCCAGATAGAGCATCTACCATATCCTGCCTATTTTGGTAGAAGGTCCCTGCAGACAAGATACTTGCCAAAACCTATGCAAAAGCCCTGCTTATATTACACACACACACGAAGAAAACCTAGACAGCTTTGGTAACACCATACGTTTCTTTCTAGTCATTGCATCTCAGTCCAAAACAGAGCAGCTTACCCTTGGGGACAGAGAGAGGAGGCTTCAGCATCTTCGGTTTATTCAGTAATTAAGCCTCAGTCAGCAACAGGGCCAGCCAGAGCCATCTGCTGCAGCAGGGTTTTCAAGGCATGTTATACAAACAGCAAACACTTTCTCTGGGCCAGCAGCTGCCAGGTGAGTTTGGTGGATTTGTTGATGCCCCCACAGCTGGCCAGGCCACTTAACTTTTACCATCAATTTTATTATCTGTTCAGTCCTTGAACTCTAAAAGCCATCAGAAACACTCTTCATTCCCTCCCTCCCAAGCATATTCTTGAGTAACCAACAATCTGGTTGCACGCAGTTTTCTCCTCTGGTCTCTTCTGAGCTTCAGTTTCAGCACACTTTTTATCCCAGGTGGAAGCAATACGCACCACGTGCTCACCAGCACAAATGGAGTCTACAGATACAAAGACTCCATATGTTAAGATGTAAGAGGTTTAAAGCGACTACATGAATCCAACCTTTGTGGAACATACACTGTGGTGGCTAAGCAGGGGCATCTCTGCTGGCCTGCAAGAGACTTGGAAGTCATGCCTGCATCCCAATTGTTTACCTGCATTTAACAGTGAAGTCGTTTTAGTGCTATTCCTTTTCTCCTTGATAGGGTGATAGTTTTGCGGTGATTGCTGGTCAGTGAGATCTCTAATTAATCCAGCAGAAGTGAGGCAGGAATGGCTGAGACTACAGCTGCATCTTCAGTTTCCCTCCCTTAGGCAGTGCAGAAGGGGCTTGAACAGAATGCATTTATAATATGCCTCAGCTCCACCTGTCCCAGCTCACCTCCTCCAAAACAGAGTCCCACTAGCATTTGATTTTGTATGATAGGTCAGGTCAGAGTAAGGAAGTATCAGAACTTCAAATGGGACAGGGACTGAAAGGCTACTTATGAGCTGCTTTTCAGCAATTCAGATATAAACTCTCACTACAGCACTAACAATAAAAGTGCAGTTCACAGACATGTTATCAGGATTGTGCAAAGGCAACCCCTTAAGTACGGTACATTAAAAACTAGCTTGGAAAGATGGATCCGTGGACTGCTTCAGTCCAACGGCTTTGAAAGGAAATCTTCTGCACAATACACTTCTATATTTTTCTCTTAATTTCCTGCCTTATTACAGTTTTCCCCACATCCTACAATTTTACCTTATGCTGTGTCTGACAGATGCGGAAGCAGATAAATTCCTCTTATCACATCACGTCTCCAAGCTCTGGGACACAGCTGCAGCCAGCACTAAGGAGATGGGGAATTTTTAAACAAAACCAGGGAACTGTGTGCAAACCAAAGCATGGGACAGCTGAAGACAATCAAGCTGCTGAATGTCCTCTTTTGGTTTATTTCATTTATCCCTAATTCCTTCACTTATCCTTGCTACCATTTTCCTCATTTCAGCATCAAAACCTCCTTCCCTGCTTCCAATTTGACCTAATAGTGGTGGAAACCTTGTTTCATTCAAAGGGGAGCACAGGAAGGCAGCTCCCACCTCACCGTTCCCCTGACAACAGTGAACAAAGAACAAACTGTCAGTGAGAGTCTGTAGTGCCAAAGTTACTGGAGAAGGCACTGAGATCCTTTAAATAAGGAAAGAAAAACCCAAACGGAAGGATGCCTCTGTAGCTATAGGCTTGCAGCACAACACCCGCACCCCTCTATCATCAAAAGGAGAGGGTATATAAACTGCACGTGGAGTCATACACTGTGATCTTAATGCATCGATGGTATTTAGCATATGCCTATATCCCTGAAAGCAGCAGGGGCTTCTCCACCTTTATTCAGTGCTGGTTGAGTCACAGTTGCTGTCTTGTCACTCTTGCAGCTTCACACATTGGGTTTGCCACCCTGCAAGAGAAAGGAACTGCAACTCTGTGACCTGATCGGACAGAAGCTTTATGTGTCCTACCTGCATCTGAGGGATCACCTAACACAGGTGTATTTATGTCTTTTTCAGGGCTGGGAGAGGGAGAATGGCTTGAAAACCAAGTAAGTAATGTTGCTTAATTCTCTGCCCTGATTGTTATCTTGAAGAATTCCCATCTGTGTCACTCTTGGACAACCAGAGACCTATACTTGCCCCAAGGGCCAGGATATGCACAGAAGATTTCAAGGTCTGGAAGAGAGCCAAACCAGGAAGCCTCCTTAAGTTTGTAAGCCCTCAGGCAGAAAGAAGGCTGGACACAGCTGTTGTGGATTCACATTGCTAGGAAGGAACTGTAGAGCAAGCAGAGTCCAGCGCCCAGGCTGCCTGTTTCCACTGCAGCCAACTAAAACACAGCTGGTATTTGTGAGGTGTGTGCATTGATAATTGGAGACTCACTGAACTATTTCTGAGCATGAAGTGAAATACCTTCATATTGCTTCTGTGATGACCACACGTAAGAGATACAGAATACAGTACTGCCACCAGTTCCTTCCTCTAATTTGAGAGGCCAGTCATGTGATTTTGTTACACCGTACCCACCTCCTCCACAAAAAAAGGTTTGAGTACAGTTGGTTTGTGATACAGCAGGTTCCTTACCAACTACCTTGGAAATTTTCATGTTAAACGCAGCACACACAACCCCTTATTAATGTCTGTCCTCTTCAGAGAGGGAAGGGAAAGGAAAAGGCATTTTCAAGGCTGTATGCAAAATACAATTCTTCAAGACAGACAATTTCTCATCCTCCCGTGGTTTAATGATCGCTGGAGGGGGATGCCATGCCTTCTGAAAGGTCAGTATATCTGTGCCCAAAATGTTTTGCCTAACAGCAGTATATTCACCTGCTCCTGCTGTCATGAGCATTCTTCAAACAACTCATTTTCTTTAGTTTTTCAAGTGTGTTTTCCAGTCAAGCCCTTGTAGACCATCTTGAGGGTTTTAGTAACAATGCTTATCAGCATTTAGTTCTTAAAAGGACACGTGTGCTTTCTTGGTCAAAAGGAAACTTCATGTCGGTGCAGGGCTCCCAAGACACCCATCAGTATTCTCCTTCCCAACCATGATACTTTTTCATGAAGCCCCAAAGCACCAAAATTCTTCCAACTAAAAAATGTTATAGAAGGCCAAGAAGTCTCAGTGAAAATCATGGGGAAAGTCACCAGAGCTTTAGGGAGGAGGAAGGGGATGAAAACATTTTGGTCCTGCTTATAAATAATTTAAGACAGCCAAAAAATATCTGTACAAACACATGTATAAACAGAAAAAAATCTCATATTCCAGAGATGTTGAGAAATTCAGCGACCTCTTGGTGGTACAGGTGGAGGATAAAAGTCTTCACAGCTTACAGGCCTATAAAAAGACAGAGAATAAAAATGCATGCAAAAATAGTAGAAAATAGAGTTCTGGAATAACACATTGTATGCAATAACATCATATGTGAGAATACTGTACAAGCAATAGTCATATAAGAAGAAAAACAGGCTATCAGTGATTCAGCAACAGAGCAGATGCCAAGCTGCCAAAGCCCTGTTCCTGTCAAAGCTATTTCTTCTGCTCTTCACCTGCAGTAATTCTAATATTACTGTAAAGAGATACTATAATACTTAGTTGGAGTAAAACTTTGATAGTATGGTAGCTTTCTCCTGAACATTGTATGAAAAGCAATAGGAAGAGATTAAAAGATTCTAAGTCTTTTTTCCAACAGACTACAGATAAATTCCAAATATATTCCTTGCCAGAGCCAAGCCAACATACAGAACTTGCTGCACCCACACAGTGGTAATTACTGCTTTAGCAGTTGGAGAATTTTATTAGTATCTGTACTGAGATAACTTTCTGGGGCTTGGACTTCATAGACTTGCACCAGTTGGCCTGTTTGGAATGTTTACAAGTTAAAGTTTGTGGTGCCATGCATGAACCTCAGTGAAAGCACTGCAGTAGGAATGTTACCAACTAGGAAACTGTGAGGTTTCCAACTAGGAAACTGTGTAATACCTCCAGGTATTACAGATGAGAAACAAGGATCTTACAGTTCCTAACAGTGTGTGTTGGACAGTAAGAGTCTGGTAGATTTTGTTCAAAGACACATTTGCTTCCTGCCCTGCTGCCAGCCTCACTTTCTGTCCAAGGCTTTCATATGGATTCAGGGAAAATTCGTTTTTGAGCTTCCTTTTAGCTTTACCTGCTTGCACCTCGAGGAGGCACTCTGGGAGGCCTTTCTGGGAAAGGCAGCCTCTCTGCTTGGTGGGCAACTGGGCTGCGGCTTCTAGTTGTTTCTGGGACTTCATTGTCCTACAAAACAAAAAGAAGTGTTTACAGACCAGCAAAATTTGGTTCTTGCTAGCTTCACAACAGAAGTGGCTACATTTTTCCATTTCTGCAAATGCAGTGCCATCTCTGAGCTCCTTTTTTTTGCATGAAAACAAATCCATGTACTTAAGAACAGCAGCATATAGCAGAGGTGAGAGCTTACCTCACTGTCCCCTTCCATCCCACTGCTGACACTCAATATGCTCCGAGTGCTGGAGCGGTTACTTGCACTACCTAGAGTGAGTAAGCAAGACAAAACAAACTGATTATTAAATTCTGGTGATTTAACTGCATATCACTAACTCAGGGCTCTTTTAACCTCATGCTTAACTCTTGCACACATAATTTAATGCTTCTTTAATTTATTTCCACTGTTATTTTTCACATGTTCAGGATCCAAAGAGCAGCATTTCATACAATACAAACCATAGGGCCATGCTATTAATTATGCTTTCTTTCTAGAAGATTTCTGCCCTATCTAGATCCAGTCTTCTGTTAAATACTCACAAGCATGGTTTAACTGAAAAGATCTGGTGCCAATATCACCTGGCAAGTCAGGCAAATATTTTCACAAGGGTTACACACCCAGCATTTATGGATATTTAAATTATCAGTCCCCATATCTTTAACAACTGCATGAAGGTAGACAGCTCTGAGCACTGTCACATATTTATTACTGGAATAAGTGACTGCTTGAGAGGTTATTGTTCCAAATAGGTGCTTACCACCTCCTCTCAAAGCAACCCTCACTCATTGCAAGAATGTTTCCTAGTCTGTTTCCAAGCTAAAATGACAAGTTTGTTCATACAACCTTCAGCAACCATCTATACAAACCCATTTAACTGCCATGGACTCAGAGGACAGATTGTTTTTGCAATCAGTCATGCCATCTCCAAAGGTGACAGCAACTCAAAAACATATCCTACACTGTTATGGCTGGTTTCAGTCATAAACAAATAATGTCCTATAGGACTGTGAAATACTGGGACACTAATGTTCAGAAACCTCTATACTGAAATGGTAGCTAGAGGTTTTCTCCTAAGATGCAGTCCTCCTCCCTACTAGCTTTGGTAACATAACTCTCTTTATCAGCTGGTACAAACAGCAGCACTTAAAGAGTGCTAAATACTGTGGTATGGTCCATTCTCACAGTCATACTATGAGAAAGAGCACCAAGCTGCACACAGAGAACTCTGCAGACTCTTAACATTTCTCTCACAACTGCTTCTATGCAAGTTACTGGTTCAGTCAGCTTCCTCTGGCACCTATTCTCAGTGTGTGCCAGCTATATCTTGCCAAGAATCAAAGGCAGTAATCTCACTGGGACTCAGTTTTCCTTTCAGAAGACCAAAATGATCCTAATTCTTTCTGCAAGAATTACTCAGTCTGCAATAAGAGCAGGAATGCAGGGATTTAATTTGCACAAATTAAACCTAATGAAAACCAAAGATAATAAAAATGTGCTGACTGTCCAAGTCACTCAAGAGGTCCCACAGTTACCAATGAAAGATGCTGTCCTTTTTCTACAACAATTGAGGAAATGACATGCAGAGACTGCTTTCCAGCCTGAAATATGAATATGCCCTTCAGGCCAGAAGAGCACACGGCCTGCTGGCAGTCACAGCATGGGAGCATCCTTTTCAATAAGAGAGCAGCTGCCATCTACTTTTCAGAACTGCAGACAGGTGGTATGCCTTCCCCAAGAAGACTCAAGGGAATCTTTTGCTCAGCTTTCAGGTTCTCCTCCTGCAGAGATGCACACACAAGATGCCCAAACCACTTGATGTACACCTGGAGTTGCTTTTACAGTTTTGAGAACAGCCAACTTGAGGCATGCAGGGTTTGGGGTGGCATTGTCAGTGCTGGGATTCAGGAACAGAAGTCCTGTTCCCTGAGCTGACTCGAGGGTCAGGCTGGGGAAGTGCTTTCCATCCAGCTTTCCTGTAGAGAGGGTGACACTCAGGGCTTGCTTACTTGTTGTGCTGGATGTGCTTTCTGTTTTCCAGTCTCCTCGCTTTAACTCCTTTTTTGGTGGAAAAACGTTTTTCCTGGGGGTGTATTCATATATTCCACATTCTGGTCTCCCCAAAGTATTATGAGAACGTCGAATGGGTACTGTAATTTCTAAATCTGGAAGGGAAAATTAACAGCTCAGAAGGATCTATGCAATTATAGCCTCTGAGAGACAGTTTTGCACTTAAGAACAAAGTTAAACACAATCACATAAGGGCAATCATAACTATACATGAATGCATCAAGATGCACTCCACAGATGTGGGCATATTTTCCTTGTCTGTGAAACTGAGGAGTAAAGAAACTTCCCTATGCTTTTGCCAACTGGCACATGGATGTGCATGTTAAAATATCACAGAAATACAACATACACGGTCATATTTCTGCCTGAAGAGCCTATTAATATGGTTAGGTGCTTCATTACCAGAGAATGTGTGAATCAGAGACTGTTACCTGCACTTTTGTCTTTTTTTTGCTTCTCCATTTGCCTCCTGGTTATGCTGTCTCGTAGACGTTTCAGATTTTCCTAGAAACATCACAAGATATGTTTTTCAGGGCTTTGGCTAAAGGAGGATGAGCAGCTTTCTGACAAAACTAATATTATATTTCATCTAACTTTGCAGCCAAGCTGTAACAAAGCCTGCTAGACCTGGCTGAAGTCCAAACCATGTCAACAGGTTTTAAGCTATTCCCTTCAGAAACCCACGTGTGCCTTTCAGAAGCCGAGATTTTTTAGATGTTCATTGTGTATGTTAAGGTCAAGTTCACACACTCAGTTGCAGATAAGCAGCACACTGGGCGTAGAACTCCCTCTATTTTCTGTTTTCACTGTGACATTGGCACAGAAACAAGACCCACAACCAACTAACTGCAAAGTCCTTTCTGTACTAATAAACAGGTAATTCTGATTGCAGGGACAGAAAAGGCTGCCACGCATCCCAGAGTGTGAGGGACAACTCAAAGAATTCAGGACATCTCCAGTGAAGCAAGAGGGGACACCTGGAAATGTAACTGGGAGCAAAGTCTCTTCACCATTGTGTGGCAGCATACTGCACCTTACAGTATGAAAAGGTGGGTAGAAAAAAGACAACTTTTTTCAGTAGGGAAATATGTACATATCTGAGAGAAAATATGGTGGAATCACTGGAAAAGCAAGTGAAGCAATTGCTGTACCATGAAGCAAGATTTGAAGTGGAGACTTTGAAAGCTGCTCGTGGGATGGGGCACAGAGCATATCACTTCATCTCTTCTACAGACAACTACTAAAGTAGCACTGTGTTCTTCACTGACAGGAGAAGGGATTCCTCTGACTGTTTCTGGGTAGAGAAGACCCTTCCAAGTGAGAATGAGGAGGAGAAAAGCCTTGACCTTTTCTGACAGCTTCCAAAACAATGTCACACACTGGAGACCAGCACCTCCAGTGTGAGAGCAGATTGCCACAGCTCGAACAAAAGGCTCCAAAAGAAGCAAGCAGTGGTTTTAAAGAGGGAGCCTCTAACTTAAGAATGAAAATTTTAAACTATGACTGCTAGTTACATCAGTCATTATGCTGCTGCTGCCAACAAAATGACTCCCTCATTCGGTTAAGCCACCCAAACACCCTGCTTTTACTAATGACTGTTGCTAGACCTTGCCCAGCTGCAAAGAACAGTCCCGGAGCCATCAACAAACACCCAGGGAGGGATCAGACCATCTACCAGCTAGGACTTCACAGCCAACACACCATCTGGGACACAGTCTTCACTGATCTGAAATGGATGAGAACTGACAAGCTAAATGTTCATCCCAGAAGTCCCCTGCCAGCAGGTAGCTGCTAGGTGACCTCTGGAAAGGTAATTCAGCCAACTGGATTTGGTCCAATTCGTAGTGCACAGATCTCCAAAAACTAACAGTACTACTGCAAGACAAACAGATCTGCATAACAGCTACCTGCTTGCTGCTGCCTGCGAACAGCCCCTCCATGTCAGGAGAGAACTCTGCTAGTTAGCAGAGTTAGCAGTTAGCAGTCTTCCTGCTCCAACTGGGAAAGAAATGTACCTGCACTGAAACAGCTTGTGATATAACCTAGAGAGACAGATGTATTTCTTAAACAGTAGAGTAAGTCTGTACCTGCTGGAACCGGAATGATTCTGATCTCTTTTTCTGATTCAGTTGCCACTCCTTAAAATGAAGTACAGCTTCATCCACAGTGAGTATGCCCATTTTCACTTGCTCCTGTAATGTAATCAGCTGCCGTTGGCCTGGGGTTTTCATTCCAGCAAATGGATCATATATGCTTGATTGAGACAGGTCCCTTACAGGCCTGACTATTGTCTCTGAAGAGAGAACACCACCAAAAGTATTACTGAACTTGTGGCATCTGCCTTCCTCACTGAATAGAAAGAGCTCAAGCACCCTTGATATAGCAGAGATGCAAAACAAAAAAAATTATCAATATTACAGACTGAATGTTTTCTAAGAAGTGTTTTGTTCTTAGGCCATCCTACTACTCCTTAGGGCTAAAAGCCCAACTGAGAGGCAGCCTTGTACACAGATATTTCCCGGAGATAATCTCTGTTCTTAAAAACATAATTTAAGTGAACATCACAAAATGTATTCCTTAAAGTGCTCAGCTTCCTCAGCAACCCACAAAACAGAGCTTTCACCTTGGCAGTCACAAACCTAGACTCTTCCTAGGTAATTTGTACAGCATAAGTCCAGAAACTGAAAACTCATTCTACTGATGCTGGCATTTTGTAACTCATTTGTAACATAAAGAGGAGTTCCCAACACGAGATAAAAGCTTAGATGTGGTACCTGGCACTCTGATAGTGCACAGGATAAGAAGTGAAAGTATGAGGACAGAGGTTTGGAGGTGCAGAGAGCAATGGCAATCGGTTCACTAGAAGTGAAATCACAGGATAATGATTAACAAGGAGTGGCTATATACAGAACATTAAAAGAGGGACATCATTTGCATGAAGTAATATGGTTCACGTCATAAAAAAGGACTTCAATGACCATTATGATCTTGACTGAGGATAAACTCCAAGACAGGGGATACATGTAGAGTACATGATAAAAGGATATAGTTATAAAAGTTTCCAGTGTCACATGAGGTCAAAAAGGTTGGGTCATTCATAAAGGACTGTTATCCCCAGAGCTTTGTAAAACAGTCTATTCTGTCGTATTTCACGCAAATGAAGCTATCTCAGCAGATCTGCTTTTGGACTACTGGAAGGATTTTCAGAGTGACCTTCTGACTTACCTTTCTTAATCCTTCCTCTAGGGACATAAAGATTCTCAGGTCTTTGAGCTTTCTGTGCAAAAACTGCAAAATAAACATTCTTTAGATACTGAAATGCATCTCATGAAGACAGAAGTAGCAAGGATGAATATGGGAAGCACACAATTCTGTAGTGCATTACAGCTTCTGTTACCCTACTAAGTCCATTAAAGAAAACAAAGATCTGTACAGAAGAATTCCCTTTCTATTGACCTCAAAGAATTTAGCCCAGTCACCTCTAAAAGAAATCTGGACATGGTCTCCCCATAATCCTGTCATGAGAGGAAGGAGAAGTCACTGAAATTACTCTCTCACATGGTACTGTGGTTCTTGTGAGAATGTTTGTGAAATATGACCAAGATTTCCAAAACTGTCTAGCAAACTAAGAGGCACAATCTTCTTCAATTTCAATTAAACCCCATCTCAGAGGGAGATCATGCCCTATATAAATGTGATTGAATCAATGAAACTATTACAGAGCAGCAGTCTCAATTTATTAGCTTGATTTTGTCCTTATAATATCAGGATCTTTCCTTTGTAGTTGGATTTGTTTATACCATTTGGGGGTAATCTGTCATCCTACTTCTTTCATTAAGAGCAAGCTCAGGCCACGATCTTGAGATACAATATCCCCATATTTTCAGAGTAGACAGAAAATGAAAAATATATGAAATTGGATCCCAAAGGTGGTCCAACTCCAGAGTCAAATAATACAGGGATCTCAAAAAGTATAGGCTTTCTTGGCATTTATTTGGCAACTGAAGCCCATGTCAATGCCATACTACAGTTGACTAGTCTACATTTCCACTGGTACCCAACTCACTTTTGGAGATGTACAGTTCATTGTCTGGCTGTGGAGAACTAGACTCTGGTCTTGGAACAGGGACTGGAGGTCTGTTAGCCATTTCCTGTGGAAAAGTATCTTGTTGCACTGGGTAGTATGCATCTTCACCACATGGCTCGTAAAATTCCTCTGAATCTGGCACATCCATGCTACCGCCTACAACAGAGTACAGTTTGTAACAATAACAACCTGGTCACTTCACTGAACACTGGATCCCTCCAGATGCATTATGTACCACATTTTTACCAAGCTGGCCATTTCACAGGCAAAAGCATCTAGTACTGCAGTGACTTTAGTGTGCCAAAGCCCTTCAGGACAGGACTTGACTTGATAAAGTCATGAACATCTAGTAGCATGTAACTGTTTGCCACTAAACCTGTACCACTTGTTTTGGTGAAAAAATAGTGAAAAACCTCCTAACTCTTTTTAAGAACTTGAAGAACAATTAGTTTAATTAATTCCAGTTAATTGACATACTATAGTTAACAATTCAAACAGAGCACTGTTTTCCAAAAGCTGTTTATGATAGTCTACAAAGTACTAAAGAGAATTGTTCCTTTGTCTGAAGCAAGCAGTGTGGACTATCTCCTATCCTTAAGAGATGAACGAGAAATCTCGAATTCTATTTAATTGCTTTAACTGTGCTGCTGCCATCCCTCCCTCCAAACAGGTCTCACCTTCTAAAAACCTGCGGAGCATGGAGTCTTTTGTAGTTAAAGAAACTTCATCTCCAGCAACTGGAGTGTCTGGTTTGGACTGAAGCATCTCTACATCTGAAAAAAAAAATAAATCAGAATTATGAACCTGTTAATTATATCCTTAAATGTGTGGAACAATGTAATATAATATAATATAATAAACTGATGTGGTATTTCTGACTGGACCTTTGGTTTGTGGTGACAACCAAAGAAGAAGCTGGGCAACTGACCAGACATATTCCTCAAAAAAGGCTTCTGAGTTGCCATGTTCAGTCCACTCTGCACAAATCTTTTCCAGCTGCCCGATGCTTACACTTGAGGGTGACTAACACTGCTGTTGAGAAGTTCTGACAAGGCTTCAAGCAGGCACCGAGTATTGGTTACTACTGAGAGTATGTTGGGCAGATTAAAGTTTTGGCCTCTGCAGAGGGCTCTCGAGAGGAAACCTGCAAATTTGCAAGGCAAGACATTAAAGGCAATTTTCCCATGACCCAGAAAATAGTGTTTGTTTTGTTTATTAGCTAAAAGTCAAAACAGTTGGCTGAGTTAATTAGTTATACTGGAAGGTGTTTAGGGGGTCAGATGATAATCCATATTGAGGAAGGAGTGACAGCAAACAGTAAGATCCTTTGTTAATTCAGTGTTTTACATGAAGAATTCTGATTTTTTTTTAAAAAAAGGGTCAACCTCACTGTAACCCTAAAACTAATCCTAAAACTAAAATTAAATGTTAGGTAACCATGTTCCTAATGATATTAAAACCAAGACTGATTACTAAGTGAATTGTTGAGGCATATCTATTACTGTGTCATAATTCTATTGCTATATAAACTAGATGGTTTGGGTTATATGTGAGAATATGAAATATTTTTATAAATGTATTTTTATATTTTCTAATATTTCTTATTACTTTCCTGCAAAGCTGCGATTATGAAAAAGGAATAAGAAGCAAGATTTTGTGTTTGGGGTTTTTTCATTTTATTTTAAATCACCAGTTGTCCAAGGACTCACTGACAGTCATATGAATGCAGTCAACCTAGATTTAACTTCACAGGAATACCTCCAGCATAGCCACAGCACTACTGCACGCTGTGTGGACTAACCACACCAGCAGCTTCTTAAGAGCTCTGCTGTCCGTGCCACGTTGCATGCTGCTGGAGCTAATCTCCTCACCATCAACTAAATACAAAGTTCATGTAAGCGTCACTGCATTACATGAAAGCACAGATTTGACATTTGAGCATGCTAAAGAATCAGCACTATAGACCTGAAGTTTCCTGTAGAGCGATTTTTCCACCTTGTAGCCACTTTGATTATTTTTAACTTATCTTTTAGAAATTAACCTGTAGCAAACAGCGGCCCAGAGGAAAGCCACTTCTTTATGTGTTTGGGGGCAGAACGGAACATGACAGGTGTGCAAAGTTCCTTTCATTCTCTGTGAAGGAAACAGTATCTTCCCAGTTTTGGCTGTGCTCCACAGGATTACTAAACCATCAGTGCAGAGTATTGCAGGTTTTGCTTTCTATCACATAGTATAGTTAAATTAATCAGCTAACTAGTTTTCCTCAGAAGACAAGATTGCCACCTCGCTACCTTCTTGAACACAGGCCTGTTGCATACAGAGGAGACCTAACACCTCATCCATATACCATAACCAAAAAGAAGTTCTCCAATTTGTAAGTGACACCACCTGTTCCACTTGCTGCAAAAACAGGCTAGTGAGAGAAGTGACAAGAAGGTGGCACACACACACAGGTATTACAGGAAAGGTCACCAGATTTTCCTGAGGCTACTAGGGAAAGTTGGTCTGAAGGGTTAGCAGGAAGAGGGTTAAGCAGTTCCTAGAAGTCAGAATTTAGTAGCTAAAAGATATTTATTGAGAGTTTCAGTTTCCCTTTGCAGGGTTTAAAGTTGCAGAAGGGAGCTCAACCAACCTGCAAACAGACATACAGAAGATGAATTATGACCTATAGACCCTTCACAACAGCTAAAATATCCATGTGTGGGAACCCTTTAGAAAGTAGGATCATCCTTCCCCCGAAAACATTTGTAAACACTAGATGCCAGGTATTCCTGCACACAAAGCAAGCTACCTCTTTACAGAGACCAGTCCTTCATTATGCAAGACAAAAGATTCAACGTGTTGGCATAAATCACAACTCAGAACTTTATAAGCAGTTATATTTTTGTGCACAGTTCTCTCAGCTTGCTCAAGGATGACAAGGTTACTGTTTCTTGCATTAACTAAGGCAAAAACAAAAATCAGTGAGAACAGTGCTGAAAGTTTGGTCTCTAAAATGGTGGAGGAGGGAGGGAATATGCAAGAGAGTAGAATAAGGGCATCACAACTTATTCATATGTGAACTAACATCTATTCTTTAGGTGTTAGAGGTCTGCAAATTACAGGACAATGGACTTTAGTCAGCTGAAACTCTCTAGGTTAAAGGATTAAATCTCTGCATGAAACTCACACTATACAGAGTCTGAGTGTCCACACAGTTCATTAATATAGACACACTGTTATGAGTCCAGATGTTTCAACCAGCTCTCAGCTACTGCCAGTGTCAGACCTTGGACAGTGGGAATTCAGCCTAACTCTTTCTCTTAAGTAAAACAGCATAATACCAGACACAAACCAGACTGTTTAATCTTCACACAAATCAAACAGGTTTTCAGCACTTTGAAGAGGCCTTGCTCTCAGAGTTCCTCCTGTGCTCAATTGCAGCCTACTCAAAACACTGTTTTGCAAAAATCAGCAGGAGGTGCTGGTGAAAGGAAAGCAGAACAAGGAAAGCACTTTATCTGATGCTGTAGTTCCTAGTACCAGCCCGATATGATGGAGGCAACTCTCCCTTTTTGCTGTTCAGCTACTGTGTGACTCAGCTAAATGACATTTACCTGCAAGCTGCACAAACCTGAAGCAAATTCTGGAAAATTATATTTAACTGTACAAGTATTTTAAAAGTGTAGTAAGAGTGAAGCGTGAGGGGAGTGCTCTTCTGAGGAAGGAACAATCAGATTAATGATAAAAAAATTATAGAAGGCAATTCAAACTCATTAATAAAGAACAGCAAATTAGGTACAGCTAGTGAGGTCCCACTGATGTGCCTAGGAATACTTTATGATCTACACTGCTCAGGGCATATCAGGGCATTAAGACCTACCTGGAAAAGAATGCTCCCCTTCAGAGGAGGGGAGGCAGTGTTCTGTAGATGAACAAAACCTTTTCCATTTTTTTATCAATTATTCCAAACCTTAAAGGCACAACTAGCAACGCAACACAAGCGTGTGCAACTTAAGCAGTGTCAGTTTAAGCAAAACTGGGCCCTTGCACAGCTTCTGCACTTTCTCTGAAAATGTTTTCCCAAGACCAAATGCAGAGAGAAAAAAAATATAAAATTGCATTGAAAAATCAGAAGTATGAAGAAAAATACAACAGAACACTCTGGTATCCAAGTATTTGCTACTACTTTTAACTCACTACAATGGCTCCAGTCCTGTGTTACCTTATTCTCAAACCAGTTCCTGCCACACAAATTGACCCTCTGGTATCTAACCTTCCTTTGATCAGTCTCTGAAAAGCTGAGGTGGAAGCCTGCCTTGACCACAATAAGTAGGCACACTGCCACAGTATGGCTACACTTAAAATAGCCCAGGTATTGTCCTCTACACCACAGTCATATCTATTCACATAAGAGTAATTCTTAGAGAAAGTACCTCAGTAGAAGTTAATTATGATTTCCTAGTGAGTTTTTCATCCTCACAAACCTTTAAGTCAGTACAAAAGCTTGAATCCTTTATTTGTGATGCCAGTTCTAAACCAGCCAGCAGTCCCATTAATTTCAGTGGGGGTTTGCCTGTGTATTGTTTGTGTTCTAAATAATAATGAAACACTTTTAACTTTGAGAGAAACAATCTAAGCGTCAAGAACTGTGCCAATTGAAACTTACCTGTTACAATACAGGTCGTTTTTAAGCACTTTTTAGACAAGCTGTAAATATTCTTCAGGCAAAGACTAACAGACTACATAAGAAAAACAGAGAATTTCAATAAAAGACTCCTGAGTAGAAGGCAGCAGAGCTTTTTGTGCAGAGGCAACATACTAGAAATCCAGAAGAAGGAGGAGAGGCTTTTCAGAGTCCAGTTCAAAAGTGATAAATTACAGGGAGCTTGATTTGCGTACATGAAAGAAAGGAATATCCCCTGCATAGTTGCTGGGAGATATGGGCATTTCAGGGCTTGAAGAAGACAAGTTGGGCTTTGTAGTTTTAAGCAAGCTTTTTCCCCCTGCACAGGCTTCATCAATCGACTCCATTCAGCTGTGTACTGATTGCAGGCAGAGCTTGCAAACATCCACAAACTCACCCCCATTATTGCAAACAACAGCAGCTTTGTTTCTTACAAGTCCAACCAATTTACTGCTTACCTCCACCTGAAGGCAGAATAATCCTGGTTTTGGTAGCAAAATTATCCCTGCATCGATCAAAAAAAACTTCGTGGAGAAGAATCTATGATTTCAGGTAAAGAACTGACAGAGTCTTCTGGACTCAATAATCAAGGAAAATGTGTTCTAAAATATGTAATCTAAAAGAGGAGAAAGACAGCCCAGGACCAATATAGCCTATTTCAGAAAGGAAACTTTTCCCTGGAGGCAGCACACTTAAAACCTGCAGAAACACTAGAAGTCCTTATGGAGGTACTTAAATTATAAGAGGCTAGATTCTTTGCTCATCATGGGAATCATAAAATATATCAGTGGGATGAAGCCAGACCAAATAGGCAGGTAAGTAATAACAGCAAATTTACAATTGCTTAACATAGGTATTTAACTTGATATTTGCAATTGGCCTCACTGAATATTAATGGAACGGTGAAAAAGTTAAACAACTGCATATTTATCAGAATTAGCTCTATATTTTTAGCAATAAGCCGACTGTATTAGAATAATGATTTTTCAATTATAATCTTTCCAGTAGACATATTTCTATATGGTCCCTTTCTTTTGCTTTCAAGCTGCTGTGCTAAAGCTCAGCTCATGTTTTTTCAGTTTCCCAGTTGTCAGTAAAATCACATCTTTTTTGTTGGTGTCTGTAAGTCAGAGTGCCCTTAGGCCGCCGGTTCTAAGGAGGGAGAATCAGAACATGGTAGAAAATTTAGTCTCTTCTATATGCTACATTACTTGCTCAAGGTTCAGGGAGTCCTCAAAACACTGAGGAAACAGCTCTTGATCTTGTAAACTACCAATAAAAAAAAAAAAGTATAGAACAATTTTATCAGCTGCCAATATTAGAGATGGAGCATAGTTTCCTTGTGGTGAGAGCAGAAAAGCTGTAACTGCAGCGCTACTGTGTATGAGAGACAGGAGCTCTGAGCAACCTGATCTGTTTAAAGATGTGTCTGCTCATTGCAGGGGGGTTGGATGAGGTAAGCTTTAGAGGTACCTTCTAACCCAAACCATTCTATGATTCTGTGATTCTATGAATATACATACAAAGATCTTCTGGAGCACCAGGGACAAATCCAGCCATGGATTCATAAAGCTCTTCATCGGAGCCAGGATTCAAGGAACACTTCATTAACAGATCTGTGGACAGATGAGCCATGGACTCATAAATAGACTCATCCTCCTCGCCTTGCATCAGCTCTTCCTTAATGTGACTCTTCAGCATATCTGCAGTTTCCTGGAGAGGAAGGAGGGCAAGAAAAAAAAATTCAAGTCTCATTTAAATAAAGAACGTGGAGAATCAAAGCAAGCAAACAATACCTCATTCTCCCATCACTTATGGAAAAAAACACCTAAAGGTAGCCCGTTCCCAAAGATTAAGGCCTTCAAGATCTATGTTGTAGCAATAGGTAAGGAAGGTGAAACAAGTTGGTCCTAACACAGTCTGAAGAGCCATTACAGCCTCTCACCCCTTCAATTTCATGTCCCACCCAGTATCTGCAAACTCCCAGAACACAGGCATAGCTCATTCTAAAAATACAAATGCTTGTCAAAGGCTATTTTGGGGCAAGCATAGCTAACCATAAGGGTGAAAGCTTGCCACATGCAGAGCCCTGCAAGATAGTGAAGTTTTAGCTTTGATATAGATTCAGTTTCAGTTTCTTGGCCATTAGCAGCAGCATGTAACACCCAGAGTGGGAGTACACAGACCCTTTTCTGTGATATTAACAGGAAACCTCACAGCAGGCAGCTGTTCACATAACACAGGCAACTTCTAATTCACAGGACAGCAGAACCCTTTCTCACTTATTTGCAACACGGAGCAGGTGAAGAATGCAGATCTTCACCAAACCACACCAGGGAGCAAAATGTAAAGTTTCATTCCATCCTGCTCCCAAGTTCCAAGTATGTCACAAGCACAGTCATCTTAACCAGTCACAATACTACAAGATATTCTTCTATCCACAAATGCCAACTCATGGGCCCTCAATCCACAGGGCATGTGTGTCAAAACTGTCTACACATGCTTCCTTCAAAAAGAGTCAGGCCAGTAGCTCATAAGATGCTCTACAGAGGTGCAGAGGAACCTTTGCTAGAGTGAAAATAAGGTGAGTAAAGGGGTTTACTGGGATTTTCAGATATCCACACTAGTAGTGATTCTAGTTACTACCTTGCAGTTGTGTCACTGGTGCAGATGATTTGTGTGCTCTGGTACTATGCTGCACAGCTTGACAGTCAATAAGCAGGACCTACTCTTAACACAGCTGTCTCTGTGCTGGTGGAGAGAATATGGGAGGAGCACCATACTGCAATAAGAGGTTGGAAGGACTCCCTGCACATCTCTCACTTACCCCAATGCAAAGATTTTGATCACACAATTTACAGTTTCTGCAGCTCTCCTGCAACACTTAAGTGCCAAGCTTGGTGCCACTGCCCACACTCTCTGTGGGACAAGGCAGAAAGACTGCTGCTTCCTCTTACCACATATTCATCAATGAACTGGCGGAGATCCTTAAAGCCATGCTTTTCTGCTATGGTGTTTGGATAGTGGCCATACTTGTTGGCTACACTGTAGGCCTGCAGCGCTCCAGGGCATGTAAGCAGCAAGGCAGTGAGGTTCTTCAGCCCATATCTTGCAGAGAAGTGAAGCAGTGTTGGCAACTCCTCATCCCTCTGATCTATGAGAACAGGAGCCCATTAGAATCTAAGTTTTTCTCTAGTAGCAACAGAGATATAGGTGAGAAACAAAGGAGAAAATATGGGAGACATTTGGGGACCATCATCTTTTCACTCTGGTTGTGTTTGAAGCTGTCTACCCAGCTGCATCTGTCGCAGTTTAGGAAGTGAGACTGATGAATGTAATTAAAAAAGGGTCAGCTGACACAAAGGGCAATCCCCTTTCTATAGAAACTAATAAAGAAATCACCAGAAATTTAGCTTCTTGGCTGAGATTCAAGATTTTTGAGACAGCCTATGCAGATACCACATTCCACAGTGTTAAGGCACTTCAAGGTAAAACAATGGATACAAACAAAGTTTAAAAATAAACCAAGAATCTTTTAACTTACTTGCTGTCATATCTTCTTCTTCCAGCTGGTTGATTCCAAACAGGTGTAAACCACTGGCAGGAATGTTCTTCTTGAGTGACTCAGTCAACAGTTTGTCCAGTGCTTCTATGCTGTATGGCACGATTTTAAAGGCCTAGAGATAAATGGAAAGTGCTTTTATTTGGAGGAGTCTGGAGATTCAGTTAAGGTGAGATTTCTATGGTGTTTTTATTATTAAGCACAATCAGAAAACAGTAGGTATAAACGTGGAAGGTAGAAATGTTTAGGTTAAGCAAAGAACATGAATAGCTTCCTGGTCCAGAAACAGTATATCATTAAACCAAACAGAAGACACTCCACAACAAGACAGAGCACAATGAGAAAGTCACTCATGCAACTGCAAGCACAGAAAACTGTAGCCTCCTACTTCCTTGACAGGCATAATCTTACTTCTGAAACTGTTCCAATGAAGTGTCCCTCCTGCTGTAAGTATGCACTAGCCCATGTTTAATTACTCTGGTGTAAACTCTGGGTTTGGCTTTTGAGCTAGTTCTTAGCCACTGCGAAACAAGCCTATTCCCCAAGCAGAGGTATCAACCACTTCCAACTTCTGCACAACTTGAACTAAAAAGTAAAGAAAATGCAGTCTCCCCTGCCCCAGGTATACTGATTACTAACAGCACTACTCTGTAGGCTTCTGCTACGTGGCCAACCAGGGACATGCAGGCAGGCAGCAAGGCGACACATCTGAGAGCTTGCCTTGTGCAAGCTTTACCCCTCTGATAGGGTTCAGGTACCCCAACTGGGCAAAATACAATATGAAAACTGAGAAGTGGCTTTGTTAAAGAAGTGCTAAGAGGAAATGAATAATTTTATGTTACTCTGCTTCCTTCAGATAATATGAACCTTTGTTCCTATTCACATCTTAGGTACAAATTCCCAAACAGTTTATTTCGTTATGGTACTTTCTGTTATACCAAGTTCTGTCATTCCAAGCTTTTCAAGTCATCAAGATCTAAATGTGAGTGTTGACTGACTGCATTTTCTTTTTTTTGTTGGTTGGATAACCTGACTCAGCCAGCTATGTGCTTCAGAGACAGAAAAAGCACCCATGCTTTCACTAGAAGGGGGTGTTAAGGTTACGTGATAATCCCTAAATAACCTTGCATTTCTTCATTTCAGAAGAGCTACTTCATGGCAAGCATTTTTGCTTATGCCCACTTGTCTTAGCCTCTGAAAGAGCTGGTTTCCAAAGCATAGTTTCTATGTTTGCTAAAGCCATTACCTGGCACATGAACTGTACGGGGTTGGCTGCATTAGCCAAAAGTCTGCTGATTTCCTCCATGTCCGTGTGGTAAGTGACACTTGTTTCTCCCACCATCAAGTCCCCTGAATATATCTGCAGAGGCACTGTCCCAGAGGTTAAATCTTTGAAAAGAAAGAGCAGAAATCACCATTAGAACAAACAATGGCCATGAGTTTGCATCAAATACTGTGAGGATAGGAGTTTGGATATACTGCCAGATGGATACCAAAACAGTTTCTGCTGTACTGAATTCATGAAGAGTCATAAAAAGAGTCATGATCTTGGTCTGAACACTAGGTAGAAAAGTACTTCTTAACTACCTTCTTTATATCTATGTCAATGCACATAGCCTGTGACCTGCTAAGTCGTCTGCTAACAGTAGACTGGACCATTGATGTGAGCAGTACTTCACCTCAAATTAGAAAGCCTCACATCTCTCCATCCCTGGCTTTCTCTGGAGATCTCTCACTGAGAATTCTGTAACATCTGTCAGCCTCACTAGTGTCTGAATAAGATCAATTTAAAAGAATTCCAGCTTTGCAACTTTTATCCATGCATAGGATTTTCTTCTACCTGCACTTCGAGAGCTTCTTGATGTCTTGTCTAGTGTGTATTCATGTCTGGACTTTCTGTTTGAAACACAGATATTTTGAATCCCACTGAAATTAATCTTTCCCTGTTAGCAACTCAGGAAATGATGAAATGGTTACAGTCACACAAGAAATTAATTAAAAATTATTTCTTTTACTGTTAGAAACTGCAGAGCTTCACTTGTACACTCCATCATGTTTATAATTCAAATACAAGCTGGTTTCAAAGTCTGTTTATATTAGAAGTCTTGATTTAAGACAGATTAAATTGAACCTTTATATGTGAGGTCACCTTCTTTAAATCAACTCATCTCACTGACTTCATGGGAGTTGCTATAATGACTATTAGTCTCTATTATCAGAGCTAGAACAATGACTCTTCAAGAGGACAGACCAAAGTAGATTAAATAAAATAATGCTGGGAAACTACTATCAATCTTTAAGGTTCTGAAATCATGCCCCTAAAGTTTAGTAAACCTAAAGTTTAGACAACCTTCAGTTTCATAAATGTAAATAAATATCTAGAGTGACAGAACATACATAAATTAAAAGGCAAGCCAGAATAGTTTCAGTTTTGATCACAGAGATCATTACACATTAAGCTGTCATAGTCATGCAATTATTTAACTAGCACATTGGTACCCTGCCAATGCTAATGTGGTGGTGGTCATCACACACAGTTAAGTTCAAAGTGCTTTACCAGCTTCAAGGTGTTTCCATACTGCAACCTACTGCTGCTGGGGGGAAAACAGAGCCCTCAGGCAACAGTATCTCTCAGCTCCTCATCACAAAAGTATCACAAAAGATGAGAATGCAAGTTCAAGATTTTCTGGCCTCCATTTTTTCTGCATTGCAACCTTTACCCCTCTGGCACTTCTCAGGACAGGCAGGTTGAGATAGAAAGGAAGCAACGGGGGAAGGAGGTGGGGAAAATCTCAGTCCAGCTTACTTGGAGCCTTCAGAGAGATTGTGTACTCATTCTCCATCTTGGCCAGCACACGCACAGAGGATGCATTCTCCGGAGAGAATTCAACTTCAGTTTTCATTTCACCATCTAGTTTACATTTCATGATAATATAAACTGTTGTCTGCACCTAAGAGAAAGGGCATTACTACACACAGGTTCAATAACATAAAAATACTTACTTTGTTAAGTCTGTTTTCTTGGAATTTTGTTGTCATTGCAACTAACACATGAATTACCACCTGTCACTTTCACAGTCCTGAATGGTTTTCAGGAGCATCTTCCAGTCATGGACTAACTGGGCAGGTGGCTTCTGTTACAGGTTGCACCAGCACAGACATATGCATTAAACTGATAAAACTCTAGATTTATCAGATAGATTTATAAACTGATTAAAGCTAGATTTATAAAATTATTTAGTTTCAACTCTATCAGTCCCTTCACTCAAGCAGCACAGCTACATTTTAAACAGAAACAAAAGAAGAAACTTAGACTCTTTCCATCTGGGGAGATGCTATACTAAGAAGTGCTGTTTTTCAGACAAGAAGCCCTGATCCAAGCTCTTCAGAGTCACTTATGAGGCACACACCAGAATTGTCATACTAGACTGCATCCAAGCTGTGTTAATTTGTTCATTACAATCACCTTACTCCATTTGCCACCAGAACAGAGGAAGGGAAGAGTGTGAATCTGCCTCGCAGCACACAAGCCAAGCATCTGTGTTAATGAGACTGTCAACCAGTGACATTGCAGCCTCCACTGCACAGAGCACTCCATGTTACCAAGTTATTCCTGGGCCTAGGGAACCAAGCTCATGAAACAGAGACATTGAGGACAGGGGGCTGAGAGGGAAGGAGACAGAAAATGAATTTGGGACTAATTCCCAGGCCTGTAAAGCTGACCATTACAGAGCAGCATAATGGGTTGCACCAGCACACAGTAAGAACATAACCCAAGGAGCAGACATACAGTACCCCACATTGTATGCGGTCAGGCTGCACCACTGGGTGGTCCCCAGTGCTCTTGGATGATCTGTGTTCTTCACTCATGGCAAGTCTGTGGAAGTGAGCTGGATTCTTCTCCTCTTCTGTTTCTGTATCAGTCACAGAGTCACAGCCGGAGTCTAAAATAAAGCATGGAGAGTCTTGTTACATCACTCCCCTTTGCTGAAAATGTCCATCACACACATCCATCCTGAGAAACAGCCAGGGAGCTAGTAGGGTGGAACTTGCCATTCCTCTCAAAGATAAAAGGGGATCTAGCTGAAGAAAGGGAAACTACAGAGCTTCCTCTTTTCTTCCCTTAAGAGGTTTTCCAGGGAAGATTCACAAAGACATAGAAGTGGTGGAATAGCACTGAATATGCTTACAAAACAAACAACAATGCCACTCTTTGCTGAGATGCATAGTCCCCTCTCATGTTAGATAGGAAAATTAGTATGTGAATGTCTAATGTAAGAATGATTGTCAACTGACTCCAGCTGCACTCTGATACACTGTAGGATGGCCAGCAGCCTTTAGTCTTCCTTTCCTAAAGTAAATGATGAAAACAAACTTTTCTGTCATTTCAGTGGCATCTTTAGTTTTCTCAACCCTGCTTATGCTGTTACGCTGCTCACCCAAACTCCCAAGTTCATTATTGCATCAAAAAATACAACATGAGGCAGTAGTATGAAGGGGTTCTGTTCCCTGAGCAACAACTATAAGTTGTATACAAGAGTGAAGCTGAAATGTACCGGAGCCTTTCTATCGAAAGTAACAGCACTTTACCTGAACAGTCTCAAGAGTAGAAGTAAACACATGTAAGCCTACAATAAGTGTGTACGAAACAATGTTCTCATTCCCATTTCCCAAAACCAGCACGGATATTGATGGAAGTGCAAACAAACTGAATTGATACCACTGACTGGAAAAAAAAAAAACCAAACCCTAGCCAGAACTAAAATAGATTACTTACCCCTGCCAGGAAATACTTTTCTCAACAAGAGAAAGGAAACAAAAGACGACTTTGTATCTACTTAGTAGAGAACACTTTTTAAGCTAGTTTCTACTTCTTGATTCACATGGTTCCCACTAGGTTTTTTCCCCTCTGTCTCCCAGAACATGGGGTGAAAGCCACTGACTTCACCTTGTCAGAAGACTGATATGAATTCTTAAAACTATCTCCCATGACCAAAATTGCCCAAACTTTGGAAAACTGTGGAGTGGTCAAGAATTTAAGACAACATTTTGGAAGTTATTTGTTATTTACTACTTAGTATAAAACACATCTGTAAAAAGCAGTACAAATTATTTACTAGATAAAACCTCATATTTGGACTGACAGAGTTTTTATTTTAGTAAGAAATGTTCTATTTAAAATGCTCACTCCTGAGGAGAAAGACCTAAGTGACCAACCATGCTGTCTAACCTGTGGCATCCATACAGTGAAGCTGTCAAGAGTTCCAATTTTACTCAGAATCTCTCAACCTCCAAGTACACTAAATTTCCACAAATCAAGACAGCCAAAGTCAGTAAAAGCAGGCCACCACTAGGAGTTCATGTCCTTCTTGTTTCAAACATTGAAGCTAGAAGTCAGTCAGGAATTTAAATCTAGACTTCTTCTTCATTATTATTATTATTATTATTATTATTATTATTATTATTATTATTAT